>NC_139755.1:275131-339073 GCF_964211835.1 Anser anser
TTTTATGGGATTTTATGGGGTTCTATGGGGTTCTATGGGGTTTTATGAGGTTCTATGGGGTTTGATGGGATTTAATGGGGTTTTGTGGGTTTTTATGTGATTTTTATGGAGTTCTATGGGGTTCTATGGGATTTTATGGAGTTCTATGGGGTTTTATGGGGTTCTATAGGTTTTTATGGGATTTTATGGGGTTCTATGGGGTTCTATGGGGTTTTATGGGATTTAATGGGGTTCTATGGGGTTTTATGGGATTTTATGGTGTTCTATGGGTTTTTATGTGATTTTTATGGAGTTCTATGGGTTTTTATGGGATTTAATGGGGTTCTATGGGGTTCTATGGGGTTCTGTGGGGTTTTATGGGCTTTTTACGGGGTTTCCCAGTGCCCTACCTGCTCGGCGGCCCTGACGCGCTCCCTGGCCTGCAGCACGTCCCCCGGCAGCACGGAGGCGGCCACCGTCAGCCCGCCGGCGGCCCGCAGCTGGGCGGCCAGGGCCAGCAGCTGGGGCTGGGTGACCCGCAGCTCGGCGTCCAGCTTCAGCAGCACCAGCAGCTGGGGCCTGCGGGCCCCCGAAAGGATTTAGGGTCGGGGTACGGGGCCGGGGGGAGGCGGGGGACCCCCACCCCACAGCCCGACCCCACTCACCGCCGCGGCGGGCGCTGCTCCAGGTGCCGTAGGGCCGCCAGGGCGGCGCTCAGGGGGAGGGAGCGGAAGCCCTCGCCCCACTCCGAGGGGGCGCTGGGGGGGGGATTTGGGGGTTAGTTATGGGGTTTTGGGGGGATTTAGGGGGGTTGGGGGGGGCTTGGGGGGCTTACGGGGGGATTTGGGGGGGTATAACGGGGTTTTAGGGGGTCGGAAGAGGGCTTGCGGGGAAATAATGGGGTTTTAGGGAGGTATAAGGGGGTTACGGGAGGTTATGGGGGGGTATGGGGGGAAATAATGGGGCTATGGGGGGAGATAACGGGGTTTGGGGAAAATAATGGGGTTTTAGGGGGTTAGAAGGGGGTTACGGGAGGTTATGGCGGGGTATGGGGGGAAATAATGGGGCTATGGGGGGAGATAATGGGGTTATGGGGGGAGATAATGGGGTTATGGGGTGAGATAATGGGGTTTGGGGGAAATAATGGGGTTATGGGGTGAGATAATGGGGCTTCAGGGGGTTAGAAGGGGGTTATGGGGGAAATAATGGGGTTATGGGGGGAGATAACGGGGTTATGGGGGGAATAATGGGGTTGGGGAGGATTTGGGGGGCTATAAGGGGATTATGGGGGGAGATAACGGAGTCATGGGGGGAGATAATGGGATTTGGGGGGGAATTGGGGGGGCATTATAGGGGATTTGGGGTGGGAGAAGGGGAGGGAAGGGGGAATGCTGTGGGGAGAAATGGTGCCCGAAGGGGGATAAAAATGGGGTGAAAAGAGGGGAAAATGGGACCCAAAGGGGAAAAACTGGTGCCTGAAGGGGACAGAAGGGGACCAAAAGGGACCCAAAGGGGACAAAACCTGACCCAAGGGGACACAAGGGGACCCGGGGGGGACAGGAGGGGACCCAAAGGTGACAGAAAAGGACCCAAAGGGGACAAAATGGGACCAAAAAGGGACAAAATGGGACCCAAAGGGGACAAAAAGGCGCCCTGAGGGGACACAAAATGGCGGCCTGACGGGACAAAATGGCGGCCTGAGGGGATGAAATGGGACCCGAAGGGGACAAAAAGGGAGCCAAAAGGGACAAAATTAGACCCAAAAGGGACAAAATGGGACCCGTGGGGACCCTTGGGGACAGGAGGGGACCCGAGGGGACGCGGCTCACCCCTGGAGGTCGGCGTAGGTGTAGGCCATGCCCGCCATGCCCAGCGCCGGCAGGGCGTAGAACCAGCAGGTGGCGAACATCAGGGCCAGGCACAGCCCCGCGCCCGCCAGCGACACCGCCCTGGGGACAGCGGGGACACGTCGGGGACATCGGGGACATCGGGGACGTGTTGGGGACGTTGGGGACGCGTCGGGGATGTTGGGGACGCCTTGGGGTCATCGGGGATGTTGGGGACATGAGGGACGCGTTGAGGAAGTTGGGGACACGTTGGGCACATTGTGGACACGTTGGGGACACGTTGGGGACATCGGGGACGTGTTGGGGACATCGGGGACGTGTTGGGGACATCAGGGACGTGTTGGGGACACGTTGGGGACATCGGGGACGTGTTGGGGACATTGGGGACGTGTTGGGGACATCGGGGACGTGTTGGGGACGTTGGGGACGCGTCGGGGATGTTGGGGACGCCTTGGGGTCATCGGGGATGTTGGGGACATGAGGGACGTGTTGAGGAAGTTGGGGACACGTTGGGCACATCGGGGACACGTTGGGGACACGTTGGGGACATCGGGGACGTGTTGGGGACATCGGGGACGTGTTGGGGACACCTTGGGGACACGTTGGGCACATCGGGGACACGTTGGGGACACGTTGGGGACATCGGGGACGTGTTGGGGACACGTTGGGGACACGTTGGGGATATCGGGGACGTGTTGGGGACATCGGGGACGTGTTGGGGACACCTTGGGGACGTGTTGGGGACATCGGGGACGTGTTGGGGACACGTTGGGGACACGTTGGGGACATCGGGGACGTGTTGGGGACACGTTGGGGACACGTTGGGGATATCGGGGACGTGTTGGGGACATCGGGGACGTGTTGGGGACACGTTGGGGACACGTTGGGGATATCGGGGACGTGTTGGGGACATCGGGGACGTGTTGGGGACACCTTGGGGACGTGTTGGGGACATCGGGGACGTGTTGGGGACACGTTGGGGACACGTTGGGGACATCGGGGACGTGTTGGGGACACGTTGGGGACACGTTGGGGATATCGGGGACGTGTTGGGGACACCTTGGGGACGTGTTGGGGACATCGGGGACGTGTTGGGGACATCAGGGATGTTGGGGACATCGGGGACGTGTTGGGGACACTCCAAAGACACTTTGGGGACACCCTGGGGATGTTTTGGGGACACCTTTGGGGACGTTTTAGGGACACTCTGGGGCCACGTTGGGGACGCGTTCAGGATACTTCGGGGACACTTTGAGGACATGTTGGGGACACCTTGGGGACATTTTGGGGTAAGTTTGAGTATAATTTCAGGACACTTGGGGGATATTTTGGGGACACGTTGGGGACACGTTGGGGACACTTTGGGGACACGTAGGGGACGTTTCGGGGTAACTTTGGGTCCGTTTTCGGGACGCTCTGGGGACATTTTGGGGCCACGTTGGGGATATTTTGGGGCCACGTTGGGGATATTTCGGGGCCACGTTGGGGACATTTGGAGGCCACGTTGGGGGTATTTTGGGGCCACGTTGGGGATATTTCGGGGACACTTTGGGGACATTTGGGGGCCACGTTGGGGATATTTTGGGGCCACCTTGGGGACATTTTCGGGCCACGTTGGGGACATTTGGGGGACACGTTGGGGATATTTTGGGGCCACGTTGGGGATATTTCGGGGACACGTTGGGGATATTTTGGGGACACTTTGGGGACATTTTGGGGCCACGTTGGGGATATTACAGGGACACGTTGGGGATATTTTGGGGACACCTTGGGGACATTTGGGGGACACGTTGGGGATATTACGGGGACACTTTGGGGACATTTCGGGGACACGTTGGGGATATTTTGGGGACACTTTGGGGACATTTTGGGGCCACGTTGGGGATATTTTGGGGACACGTTGGGGATATTACGGGGACACGTTGGGGATATTTTGGGGACACGTTGGGGATATTTTGGGGACACTGGGGATATTTCGGGGCCACCTTGGGGACATTTGGGGGACACATTGGGGATATTTTGGGGCCACCTTGGGGATATTACGGGGACACGTTGGGGATATTTTGGGGCCACGTTGGGGATATTTTGGGGACACTGGGGATATTTCGGGACCTCCTTGGGGCCACGTTGGGGATATTTTGGGGCCACGTTGGGGATATTTCGGGGCCACCTTGGGGACACGTTGGGGATATTTTGGGGCCACGTTGGGGACATTTTGGGGCCACGTTGGGGATATTACGGGGACACGTTGGGGATATTTTGGGGCCACGTTGGGGACATTTGGGGGACACGTTGGGGATATTTTGGGGCCACGTTGGGGACATTTTGGGGCCACGTTGGGGATATTACGGGGACACGTTGGGGATATTTTGGGGCCACGTTGGGGACATTTGGGGGACACGTTGGGGATATTTTGGGGCCACGTTGGGGACATTTGGGGGACACGTTGGGGATATTTTGGGGCCACCTTGGGGACATTTTGGGGCCATGTTGGGGATATTTTGGGGACACTTTGGGGATATTTCAGGGCCACCTTGGGGACATTTGGGGGACACGTTGGGGATATTTTGGGGACACTTTGGGGACATTTGGGGGCCGCGGCTCACCAGTGGTAGAGGCGGCAGCGCGGGTTCCAGCCGGGCGCCGTCAGCAGCCCCTGCATGGCGCAGGCCAGGTTGAGGCACAGGTAGGCGGTGAGCGAGAACCTGGGGAGGGGTCATGACGTCACGCTGGGGACCGTGACGTCACCGAAGGGGCGTGACGTCATCGCGATGACGTCAGAAGGAGGGGACAGGGCCACCCACACGGACAGGACGGGCGCCACCAGGTCGATGGAGCCCAGCAGCACGCCCAGCTCCGCCACCGCCGCCGTCACCGCCAGCGGCCACAGCTCGCCGCGCCCCAGCGCCTGTGACATCACCGACGACGTCATCGCGCCGCCGCCGCCCGGGCGGTGACGTCATGAGGAAGGGGAAGGGGGGGGGCCACTCACGGGGGGCAGGGGGAGGGCGCGGGCCCGGGCCAGGCCCCGCAGGAGCCGCGAGCCCCCCGCCAGCGCCTGCAGCCCCGCGCCCCCCGCCGCCAGCAGCGCCCCCGCCAGCGGCAGCCACGGGGACGGCCACGACAGCGCCGCCAGCACCGGGCGGCCCCGCAGCGACGAGCCGAACCTGCACGGGGACAGGGGGACGTGATACGGGGCGGGGGGACAGGATATGGGGTGATATAGGGGCGCGGGGACACGGTGTGGGGACACGGGGACACGATACGGGGTGATATAGGGGCGCGGGGACACGGTGTGGGGACACGGGGACACGATACGGAGGCACGGGGACACAATATAGGGACACGGGGACGTTTACAGGGCCACTATAGGGACGTGGGGACACGATATAGGGGGGTGGGGACACTTACAGGGACAGGGCAGGGAGGGGGGGACGCCACCGAAGGGACGGGGACAACGGTAGGGACACTGTGAGGACATTGGGGGGACACCGTAAGGACATGGGGACACCCACGGGGACCCTGGGGACATTAGGGACACCCATGGGGACACCACAGGGACGTGGGGACACCCATAGAGACACCCCAAGGGACATTTAGGGACGAAGGGGACACCCATGGGGACATCAGGGCCACCCGTAGGGACATCAGGGCCACCCACAGGGACACCGTGGGGATACCGGGGACTCCCTGGGGACATCGGGGACCCCCCGGGGACCCCCGTAGGGACATCGGGGACCCCCCGGGGGTTTTGGGGACCCCTTGGGGACACTGGGGGCATTTGGGGACCCCGTGGGGACGCGCAGGCACCCACTTGTCGCGCAGCAGCTGCCCCTCCACGCAGGCACCCAGCAGCAGGGCCGCGCTCAGGTCTGCGCTGTCAAGGAAAAAAAAACCCAAAAACGGGCGCCCGGCCCCAAAACGCACCCCCGAAGACACTTCAGGGGGTCCCCCCCGTGCTTTTAGGGTCCCCCCAACCCCGATTTTAGGGTCCCCTCCCACATTTTGGGGTCCTCTTCCCGCACTTTAGGGCCTTCCTTCCCCATTTTAGGGTCCCCACTTACGTTTTAGGGTCCCCCTCCCACGTTTTGGGGTCCCCCCGAACATTTTAGGGTCCCCCCCTCACATTTTAGGGCCCCCTCCCACACTTTTAGGGCCCCCCCCCCCACTTTTAGGGCCCCCCACCCCCATTTTGGGGCCCCCCACCATTTTAGGGCCCCCTTTCCACATTTTAGGTCCCCTCCCCCCCGTTTTCGGGTCCCCTTTTACATTTTAGGGCCCCCCTTTTACATTTTGGGGTCCCCCTTTTACATTTTGGGGCCCCCCTTTTCCATTTTGGGGTCCCCCTTTTCCCATTTTGGGGTCCCCCCTTTTCCCATTTAGGCTCCCGGATGCACCCCAAGGCGCTGCCGACGGCGGCCCCGACGCTACCGGCGGGGATGGAGTGGGCGGCGTCGCGCAGCTCCCCGGCGTGGCTGCAGCCCCACAGCACCCCTATAGGGACACACACGCATAACGGCGGCCCTATAAGGCTTATAGGGCCGCGGGGTGGGGGGCTTATAGGGCTGCCGGGGGGCCCGGACCCACCGGAGGCCGTGGGGAGGCTGAGACCCAGCAGGAGCCCGAAGGTGGCGGCGGCGTCGCCGAGTGGCGGCTCGGGGGGCCACAGGTTCCCTACGGGATCGCATATAGGGTCGGATTTAGGGTCGGGGGGCTCCGGGGGGGCGTCCCCAGTGCCCCCCGGGGGGGACTCACGGGCCAGCAGGCGGGCGCTGGGCCCCGGTACGGCCGGCAGGGGGGCGGCGCTGCCGTTGTCCCCGCGGCGCGGCGCGGGGCAGGGCTGGAGGTGGCCGCCGGGGGGCTGCGGGAGGCACAACCTGTGGATTATAGCCTCGTTTGCATAAATTTGCATACGTCTGCATCGGTTCGGGTAAAGGGGGAGGGACTTACGTGGGGCGCGCCCCCGGCAGGGCGGCGCGGAGGGCGCCCGCCTGCAGCCCCAGCAGGGCCAGCAGGAGCCCGGCGGGGCCCAGGGGGGCGGCGCGGGCGGCGGGGGGCGCGGCGGCCCCCAGCCCCAGGAGCCCCAGGAGCCCCGAGCCGTAGCCGCGGCCGTTGGCCAGCAGGGCCCCGCGGCCGTGGCCCGGTAAGATGGCCGCCTGCGGCACCACGTACACCTGCGGGGACACGGCTGCGGCCACGGCCAAGGTGGACGCCCTGGGGGGGGGGGCGCCCCATGGCCACGCCCAAGATGGCCGCCACGGGATAGCCACACCCAAGATGGCTCCCCCAGTGACCACACCCGAGACGGCCACGCCCAAGATGGCTGCCCCAAGGGGTCGCCCCAATGGCCCCACCCAAGATGGCCACACCCAAGATGGCTGCCCCAAGGGGTCACCCCGATGGCCACACCCAAGATGGCCCCACCCAAGATGGCTGCCCCAAGGTGGTCACCCCGATGGCCATACCCAAGATGGCCACACCCAAGATGGCCGCCCCATGGTGGTCGCCCCAATGGCCCCACCCAAGATGGCCCCACCCAAGATGGCTGCCCCAAGGGGTCACCCCGATGGCCACACCCAAGATGGCCCCACCCAAGATGGCTGCCCCAAGGGGTCACCCCGATGGCCCCACCCAGGATGGCCACACCCAAGATGGCCACCCCATGGTGGTCGCCCCAATGGCCCCACCCAAGATGGCCCCACCCAAGATGGCTGCCCCAAGGGGTCACCCCAATGGCCCCACCCAAGATGGCCACACCCAAGATGGCCGCCCCATGGTGGTCGCCCCGATGGCCCCACCCAAGATGGCCCCACCCAAGATGGCGGCCCGAAGGGGTCACCCCGATGGCCACACCCAAGATGGCCCCACCCAAGATGGCTGCCCCAAGGGGTCACCCCGATGGCCACACCCAAGATGGCCCCACCCAAGATGGCTGCCCCAAGGGGTCACCCCGATGGCCACACCCAAGATGGCCACACCCAAGATGGCTGCCCCAAGGTGGTCACCCCGATGGCCCCACCCAAGATGGCCCCACCCAAGATGGCTGCCCCAAGGGGTCACCCCGATGGCCCCACCCAAGATGGCCGCCCCATGGTGGCTCCCCCGATGACCACGCCCAAGCTGGCCACACCCAAGATGGTTCCCACAATGGCCACACCCAAGATGGCTGCCCCAAGATGGCCAACCCCAAGCACATGTCCCCAAGATGGCCACACCCAAGATGGCTCCCCCAAATGGCCACACCCAAGATGGCCGCCCCAAGATGGTTCCCCCCACAGCCACACCCAAGATGGCCGCCCCACCCCACCAGGCCACACCCCCCTCCCTTCAAACCCTGCCCCTCCAATCCCCACCCCCCTCCTCCAAGCCCCTCCCACTTTCCCCTTGACCACGCCCCCCCCGCAGGCCCCGCCCCTTAAAGGGCCAGCTCACCAGCAGCAGCTCGGCGGCGCCCAGGGCAGCGCTGGCGGCCCCGAAGGCGGCCCCCAGGAAGGCGCAGAGCCCCACCGCGCCCCCCGCCTCGGGGCCCAGCGCCCCCCACAGCAGCGCCAGGGGGCCGCCCCCTGCGGCACCCCGCAACACCCCGTGACCCCAAATACCCCAGAACCCCACAAGGATACCCCAAAGAGCCCCAAAACCCCACCGAAATACCCCCAAACCCCACAAAAATACCCCCAAACCCCACAAAAATACCCCCCAAACCCCACAAAAATACCCCCAAACCCCACAAAAATACCCCCCAAACCCACAAAAATATCCCCCAAACCCACAAAAATATCCCCCAAACCCCACAAAAATACCCCCAAACCCCACCGAAATACCCCCAAACCCCACAAAAATACCCCCAAACCCCACAAAAATACCCCCAAACCCACAAAAATATCCCCCAAACCCACAAAAATACCCCAAAACCCCACCAAAATATCCCCCAAACCCACAAAAATACCCCCAAACCCCACCGAAATACCCCCAAACCCCACAAAAATATCCCCCAAACCCACAAAAATACCCCAAAACCCCACAAAAATACCCCAAAACCCACAAAAATATCCCCCAAACCCCACTAAAATATCCCCCAAACCCACAAAAATACCCCAAAACCCCACCAAAATACCCCCAAACCCACAAAAATACCCCAAAACCCCACTAAAATACCCCAAATACCCCACAAATCCCCCCCCCAAAACCAAAATACCCCCAAACCCCATAAATATCCCCTAAATTCCCCCAAAATGCCCCAAATGCCCCGCAATCACCCCCAATACCCCGACCCGAAATACCCCAATAACTCCCCAGAGACCCCAAATCCCCCAAAATCCCCCCAAAATCCCCCAAATCCCCCCCAAACCCCGACCCCGCTCACCGGGGGCCCCCCCGTTGGTGGCGATGGCGCTGAGCGACAGGGCGGTGAGCACGGCCTGCGGGGCGACGCGTCTGGGCACCCTAAAAACACCCCAAAACCCCCCCCAAACCCCCCAAAACCCCCCAGAGACCCCACAACCCCCCCAGAGACCCCAAAAACCCCCAAAATCCCCCCATAAAACCCCCAAATCCCCCCATCCTGACCCCAAAAACCCCCCGACCCTATAAAAACCCTATAACGACCCTACAACCCCCACGCAAGCACCCAGCACCACGCCGACCCCATAACCCCCTAGATCCCCCTTTTCTCTACCCAAATCCCCCCATAAAACCCCCAAACCCCCCATCCTGACCCCAAAAAGCCCCCGACCCTATAAAAACCCTATAACGGCCCTACAACCCCCACGCAAGCACCCAGCACCATGCCGACCCCATAACCCCCTAGACCCCCATTTTCTCTACCCAAATCCCCCCGTAGTGACCCCAAACCCCTCACCCTGACCCCAAAAAGCCCCCGACCCTATAAAAACCCTACAACGGCCGCGCGGGACTCACGCAGGCGCCCAGCAGCACGCCGACCCCGCAGACCTGCAGCACGCCGCCCGAGCCCACGGCCCAGGGCAGCCGCAGCACCAGCACCAGCCCCAGCAGCGTCTGCAGCGACGGCGCCGCCACCCCGCGCAGCGTGCCCAGCGCCCGCCGCTGCGGCCCCGAACGGCCCCGTCAGCCCCAAAAGGGAACCCCCAAGGGACCCCAAAACCCCAAAATACCCCCAAGGGACCCCAAAACCCCAAAATACCCCCCAAGGGACCCCAAAACCCCGAATGACCCGAAAGGGAACAAAAAAGCCCAAAGGGAAGCCAAAAAAACCCAAAACCCCAAAAGGATCCAGCAGAAAACCCAAAAACCCCAAAAGGGCCCCCAAAACCCTAAAAGGAACCCCAAAACCCCAGAGGGAACCCAAAACCCTAAAAGGAACCCCAAAAAACCCCAAAGGGAACCCAAAAACCCCCAAACCCCAAAAGGATCCCCCAGGAAACCCAAAAACCCCAAAGGGAACCCAAAACCCTAAAAGGAACCCCAAAACCCCAGAGGGAACCCAAAACCCTAAAAGGAACCCAAAAACCCCAAAAGAACCCCAAAAGGACCCCAAAAGGACCCGAAAAGGACCCAAAAACCCCAAAAGGACCCCAAAAAGACCCCAAAAGGACCCCAAAACCCCAAAAGGACCCCAAAACCCCAAAGGGAACCCAAAAACCCCAAAAGGACCCCAAAAGGACCCCAAAAGGACCCCAAAAGGACCCCAAAACCCCAAAAGGAACCCAAAACCCCAAAAGGAACCCAAAAAAACCCAACGGGATCCGAAAACCCTAAAAGGACCCCAAAAGGACCCCAAAACCCTAAAAGGAACCCAAAAAAAACCAAAAGGACCCCAAAAGGACCCCAAAAGCCCAAAGGGACCCCAAAAACCCCCAAAACCCCAAAAGGATCCCCCAGGAAACCCAAAAACCCCAAAAGGGCCCCCAAAACCCTAAAAGGAACCCAAAAAAAACCCAAAGGGATCCGAAAACCCCAAAAGGACCCCAAAAGGACCCCAAAACCCCAAAGGGAACCCAAAAACCCCCAAACCCCAAAAGGATCCCCCAGAAAACCCCAAAACCCCAAAAGGGCCCCCAAAACCCTAAAAGGAACCCAAAAAAACCCAAAGGGATCTGAAAACCCCAAAAGGACCCCAAAAGGACCCCAAAACCCTAAAAGGGCCCCCAAAACCCTAAAAGGAACCCAAAAAAACCCCAAAGGGAACCCAAAACCCCCCAAACCCCAAAAGGATCCCCCAGAAAACCCAAAAACCCCACAAGGGCCCCCAAAACCCTAAAGGAACCCAAAGGGCCCCCAAAACCCTAAAAGGAACCCAAAAAAACCCAAAGGGATCCGAAAACCCCAAAAGGACCCCAAAAGGACCCCAAAGGGAACCCAAAAGGACCCCAAAAGGACCCCAAAGGGAACCTAAAAACCCCAAAAGGACCCCAAAAGGACCCCAAAAGGACCCAAAAACCCCAAAAGGACCCAAAAACCCCAAAGGGAACCCAAAAACCCCAAAGGGAACCCAAAGGGACCCCAAAAGGACCCCAAAAGGACCCCAAAAGGACCCCAAAACCCCAAAAGGACCCCAAAACCCCAAAAGGAACCCAAAAAAACCCAACAGGATCCGAAAACCCCAAAAGGACCCCAAAAGGACCCCAAAACCCTAAAAGGAACCCAAAAAAAACCCAAAAGGACCCCAAAAGGACCCCAAAACCCCAAAGGGAACCCCAAAACCCCCAAAACCCCAAAAGGATCCCCCAGAAAACCCAAAAACCCCAAAAGGGACCCCAAAACCCTAAAAGAAACCTAAAAGAACTCAAAGGGATCCGAAAACCCCAAAAGGACCCCAAAACCCCAAAGGGAACCCAAAACCCCCAAAAGGATCCCCAGAAAACCCAAAAACCCCAAAAGGGCCCCCAAAACCCTAAAAGGAACCCAAAAAAACCCCAAAGGGATCCGAAAACCCCAAAACGACCCCAAAGGGACCCCAAAAGGACCCCAAAAGGACCCCAAAACCCCAAAGGGAACCCAAAAACCCCAAAACCCCAAAAGGATCCCCCAGGAAACCCAAAAACCCCAAAAGGGCCCCCAAAACCCTAAAAGGAACCCAAAAACCCCAAAGGGAACCCAAAAACCCCAAAACCCCAAAAGGATCCCCCAGGAAACCCAAAAACCCCAAAAGGGCCCCCAAAACCCTAAAAGGAACCCAAAAAAACCCCAAAGGGATCCAAAAACCCCAAAAGGACCCCAAAAGGACCCCAAAAGGACCCCAAAAGGACCCCAAAAGGACCCCAAAAGCACCCCTGGGTTTCCCCCATATCCCCTGGGTCCTCCTTATAGGGTCCGGGGTCCCCCCCTTACGCGGTTTTAGGGTCGCCCCTCCCCTTTTAGGGCCCCTTTTAGGGTCTCCCCTTTTAGGGTCTCCCCCCACCCTTTTTGGGGTCCCTCCCTTTATAGGGTCTCCCCTTTTAGGCTCTCCCCGTTATAGGGTCTCCCCTTTATGGGGTCCCTTCCCCCCACCCTCTATAGGGCCATTTATAGGGTCGCCCCCTTTTAGGGTCTCCCCTTTTAGGGTCTCCCCTTTTAGGGTCTCCCCCCCCTTCCCTTTTAGGATCCCCTTTTAGGGTCTCCCCTTTTAGGGTCCCTTCCCCCCCCCCATAGGGCCATTTATAGGGTCGCCCCCTTTTAGGGCCCCTTATAGGGTCTCCCCTTCTAGGGTCTCCCCTTTTAGGATCCCCTTTTAGGGTCTCCCCCCCCTCCCCTTTTAGGGTCTCCCCTTTTTAGGGTCTCCCCCCACCCTTTTTGGGGTCCCTCCCTTTTAGGGTCTCCCCTTTTAGGGTCCCTTCCCCCCACCCTCTATAGGGCCGCTTATAGGGTCTCCCCTTTTAGGGTCTCCCTTTATAGGGTCCCTTCCCCCCCCCCTCTATAGGGCCGCTTATAGGGTCGCCCCCCTTTTAGGGTCCCTTATAGGGTCTCCCCTCTTAGGATCCCCTTTATAGGGCCTCCCCTTTTAGGGTCCCTTTTAGGGTCTCCCCTTTATGGGGTCCCTTCCCACCCCCCTTTTAGGGCCCCTTATAGGGTCTCCCCTTTTAGGGTCTCCCCTTTTAGGGTCCCTTCCCCCCCCCCCTTTTAGGGCCGCTTATAGGGCCGCCCCGCTATAGGGCCCCCTATAGGGTCTCACCGGGCCGGGCCCCAGCTCGCTGTCGGGCCCCAGGCTGCTGTAGGCGGCGATGCGGCGCAGCAGGGCCGGGACGCGGGGCCGGGCGGCCAGCTCCTCCTGCGGCCCCGGAGGGTGTGGGGTCGGTTGTAGGGTCGGGGGGTTATGGGGTCACGGGGTCGGTTATAGGGTCACGGGGTCGGTTATAGGGTCACGGGGTCGGTTGTAGGGTCGGGGGGGTTACGGGGTCACGGGGTCGGTTATAGGGTCGGGGGGTCGGTTATAGGGTCGGGGGGTTCATGGGGTCACGGGGGGGTTATAGGGTCACGGGGGGTTATAGGGTCATGGGGGCGGTTATAGGGTCGGGGGGTTTATGGGGTCACGGGGGGGTTATGGGGTCAGGGGGTCAGTTATAGGGTCGGGGGGTTATGGGGTCACGGGGGGGTTATAGGGTCACGGGGGGTTATGGGGTCACGGGGGGTTATGGGGTCACGGGGGGGTTATAGGGTCACGGGGGGTTATGGGGTCACGGGGGGTTATGGGGTCACGGGGGGGTTATGGGGTCAGGGGCTGTTCTAGGGTCAGGAACTCTTTTACGGTCAGGGACCGCTTTGGGGTCAGGGGGTCTTATAGGGTCACGGGGTCGGTTATAGGGTCGGGGGGTTTATAGGGTCACGGGGGGGGTTATAGGGTCACAGGGGGGTTATAGGGTCACAGGGGGGGTTATGGGGTCACGGGGTGGGTTATAGGGTCACGGGGGGGGTTATAGGGTCACGGACGGGTTATAGGGTCACAGGGGGGGTTATAGGGTCGGGGGGGTTTATAGGGTCACGGGGGGGTTATAGGGTCACGGGGGGGTTATAGGGTCACGGGGGGGGTTATAGGGTCACGGGGGGGTTATGGGGTCACGGGGGGGGTTATGGGGTCATGGGGGGGGTTATAGGGTCACGGGCGGGTTATAGGGTCACGGGCGGGTTATAGGGTCACAGGGGGGGTTATAGGGTCACAGGGGGGGTTTATAGGGTCACGGGGGGGGTTATAGGGTCACGGGGGGGGTTATAGGGTCACGGGGGGGGTTATAGGGTCAGGGGCTCTTTTAGGGTCAGGGGGTCCTTTAGGGTCATGGACTGTTTTAGGGTCAGGGGGTCTTATAGGGTCACGGGGCATTTTGGGGTCAGGAACCCCCGTTTTGGGCTCAGAACCCCCGATTTTGGCCCCGGGGCGGCGGGCCCATTTTAGGGGGGGGAGGGGCCGCTCACCTCGAACAGCGCCAGGCTGGGGTCACAGGGGGCGTGGCCTCCGGAGGGGGCGTGGCCAGGCGGCGGGGGGGCGTGGCCTATGGGGTGGCGGGGATGAGCGAGGCCACGCCCCCTCCCCCTCAAGCCCCGCCCCCGGCCCCGCCCCCCCGCGGGCCGTACCACGCTCGGCGCGGGGGGGGGCCGAGGCCTCGCTGGGGCTGGGGCTGCTGTCGGAAGGGGGGGGGCGGGAGCTGGAGGCCGAGGGGGGCTCGGGGCTGCTCTCGGACGCCTCCCCCCCCGGCTGGGCGTCACCACGAAGCGCACCGCCGCTGCCATGGCGACCGGCGGGTGGGCGTGGTCACGGCCGGGGGGCGGGGCCACGGCGGCCTGGGGGGGTATAAAAGGGGGGGGGGGGGTTGGGGGGGGAAGGGGGGTTTGGGGAGAAAAGGGCGAAGAAAGGAGGGGAACGTTAGCTTTTGAGGGGAAACGGACGAGTTTTGGGAGAAAAATGTCGGTTTTGAGGGAAAAATGTCAGTTTTTGAGGAGAAAGGGCCCAGTTTTGAGGGAAAAATGTCAGTTTTGAGGGAAAAATGTCACTTTTGAGGGAAAAATGTCACTTTTGAGGGAAGTAGACCCAATTTGGAGGGATAAATGACGGGTTTTGAGGGAAAAATGTCAGTTTTTGACAAAAAAGATCCCATTTAGAGGGAAAAATGTCAGTTTTTGAGGAGAAAGGTCCCAGTTTTGAGGGAAAATGTCAGTTTTTGAGGGGGAAAAGTCAGTTTTTGAGGGGAAAGGGCCCGGTTTTGAGGAGAAAAGACCCTGTTCTGTGAGAAAAATGTCAGTTTTTCAGGGAAAAACGACAGTTTTTGAGGAGAAAAGCCCAGTTTTGAGGGAAAATGACAGTTTTTTTGAGGGGAAAGGGCCCAGTTTTGAGAGAAAATGTCAGTTTTTGAGGGGAAAGGGCCCAGTTTGGGGAAGAAAACGTCAGCTTTTGAGAGAAAAAACTCAGATTTTGAGGGAAATATGCCAGTTTAGGGAGGAAAATGTCAGTTTTCAAGGGGAAGATGTCAGTTTTTGAGGGAAAAGGCCCCAATTTGGAGGGGAAAATGTCAGTTTTTGAAGAAAAAGTCAGGTTTTGAAGGAAAATGTCAGTTTTTGAAGGGAAAGGGCCCAGTTTTGTGAGCAAATGTCCTTTTTTGAGGGAAAAAATGATGGTTTTTGAAGAGAAAGGCCCAGCTTTGAGGGAAAATGTCAGTTTTTGAAGGGAAAGGGCCCAGTTTTGAGGAAAAATGTCATATTGTGAGGAAAAAGGCACCAGTTCTGGGAAGAAAATGCCAGTTTTGAGGAAAAAGGACCCAATTTGGAGGGGAAAATGTCAGTTTTTGAGGGGAAAGGCCCCAGTTTTGAGGGGAAAAATGTCAGTTTTTGAGCGGAGAAAGTCATTTTTCAGGAAAAAGGCCCAATTTTGAGGGAAAGTGTCAGTTTCTGAGGAGAAGGGCCCAGTTTGGAGGGGAAAAGCCAAAGTTTTGAGGAAAAAGGCCCCAGCTTGAGGGGAAAACATCAGGTTTTGAGGAGAAAAACACTCTTTTGGGGAGCAAAATGCCCTTTTTGAGGGAGAAAAAAAGAGAACATTTTGAGGGAGGAAAGCTCCTGTTTGAGAGAAAAAACTCGAGGAAAAATAATCCTTCCTAAAAAAATAAAGCAATTTAAGGACAAAAAGTTTTAAACCACACCCACAAACAACGATTTTGAAATAAAACACACGCTTTTAAGGAAAAAAAAATGAGCATTTTGTCTGGGGAGAACAATGCTATTTTGGGGGGAAAAAACCTCAATTTTGGGTACTGACCCCCCCGGGGAGATGCCCGCCCCTCCCTGCAGCACCCGGTGTGGCCTTTTTGGGGTGAAAAACTGGCGTTTTGGCATCTGACACCCCCCTCCCAGCACCCCAACCCCTCTTCAGGGCCTCATCATACTGCATTTTGGGGCAAAAACGCACCGTTTTGGGGCCCGCCCCACCCACGGCGCCACAACTGGGGTAGAGGAAGGGTTATTTTGGGGCCGACCTCCCTGACTGCAAGCCCAACCCCCTTCCCGTCCCCCGAACCTCCCAGTTTGGGCCCAAACCCCACAACTTTAGGTCCAAACCTCCCTTTTTGGGTCCAAAAAGACGCAATTTTGGGTCCGAGCCCCCCCCGAATTTGGGTCCAAAAGGCAGAATTCCGGGTCCGAACCCCCCTCATTCCAATCCTAAGCGCCCCCCCTAACGGGGCCCAACCCCTTCTCCTTCCCTCCCCCCCGCCCCCCCCCTCCCCCCGTAGCGTACGGTTTTGGGCCGAAAAGCGCCGATTTCGGGGCCGCCGCTGACAGGAGGGGATGAGGCAGCGGGGGGGGGGGGGGGGGGCGGGGCTTGAGGCGGCGAGGCCACGCCCCCCGCTGCGGCAGGGGTGGGGGTGCCGCAGGGGCGTGGCCAATGGGAAGCGCGGCCAATGGGAAGCGCTGATTGGGCGGCGCCGAGCGGAGGGGGCGTGGCCTGCTGGAAGCCACGCCCGCCCCCCCCCCGTAGACCACGTGGGCGCAGCCTGGGAAAAACTCATTTTATTGAATGGAAACGGCGGCGGCTCGGGGGGCTCCGCCGGGTCCTAGCGCCGGGTCCCCGCCGTCGGGGGGGGGGTGGGGGGTGGGGAGCTCCCGGAGCCGCTCCCGGTGGCCGGCTCAGAGCAGCGGCCGGGGCTGCTGGGTGAGCAGGACGCCGAAGCGGCGCTTGAGGACCAGGCGGTGCCGGGAGAAGCGGTCGTCGGGAGAGAAGCGGGCAGGGTGCGCCGAGAACGTCGGGGTGCCGGCGGGGGACAGCTTCTGCGGGGACAGCGGGGGGGCGTGAGGCCGGGAACGAGCCGCGGAGCCCCCCCGGATCCCTCCCGGTTCCCCCCGGAGCCCTCCCGGTGCTCCCCGGTACCTTGAGGGTGTAGACGCGCTCGCCGCGCTCGTTGTAGTAGCACTGCAGGAACATGGCGGCGGCAACGGGGAGAGAGAGGGGGGAAGAAGAAAGAGGAAGCGGAAGTGGGGGCGGCGGCGCATGCGCGCGAGGCCGCAAAGGCTGCTGGGAGTTGTAGTCCCCGGCGGCCCGACTGCGCACGCGTGCTGGGCGCGCAAAGGCTGCCGGGAGTTGTAGTCCCCAAGCGGCTCAGCACCCTCACGCTTCTCCATTGGGGGGTGACGTCACGCAGGATGACGTCACTCACCAGAATGTCGTCACCGCCCTTCTCCCCTCCCATTGGCTGCCACCCCTTCTCCGGGGAAGGGCAGGAGGTCGCCCCAGCGGCTGGTGCGGGCCTGGCGGTAGAGGGACCTGCGGGACGATGTCATAAGCAGGCGTGTCCCTCGGCGTTATGACGTCACCGATGACATCACACCCCGCCTACCGGCCGTGCCGGGCCGCCGTCACCACCAGGCGACGCTGGGCCCCGTCCGGGCAGCAGAGGGACAGGGAGACGTGGCGGGGGCGGGGGCGGACGGGGGCGGTCACCCGGGCCCAGCCCCCCGGCGGTGACGTCATCGGGTCCGGTGATGACATCATCGGGTCCGGCGATGACGTCACAGGGCCCGGCGATGACGTCACGGGGTCTTCTGATGACGTCATCGAGCTCCCGAGCCTCCGCACCACCAGGAAGGCCACCAGTTCCCGCTCGGGGGCTGCAGGGTTCTACAGTGGGGGAAGCAATGCGTGTCCCAGTACAAACCAGTATGTCCCAGTACGTCCCAGTGTCCACCCCAATACATCCCAGTGCCCCCTCAGTACATCCCAGTATCTCCCAGTGGCCCCCCAGTCCATCCTAGTGTCCCCCCAGGATGTACCAGTGCCCCCCAAGTCCATTCCAGCGCCCCCCCCAGCTCACCCCAGTATATCCCAGTGCACCCCCAGTATATCCCAGCCCGTCCCAGTATATCCCAGTGCTCACCCCCGACAGCGGCAGGGGCCAGAAGCTCTGGGCGAAGGCGCAGGCCCGGCCCTGGCTCAGCCGGGGACAGGGCAGGCGGTGGGGACACTGCGGAGACATGGGGGGAAGGGGACTGGGGGATACTGGGAGGAACTGGGAGGGACTGGGAGGGACTGGGGACATTCTGGGGGCGCTCACCGGGGCGAAGATCTCCACGGCGTCAGCGTCGGGTCCCTTTTTTTTTGAGAGGGGTGGGATAAAAGGGGTCGGCGATGTCATCGATGACCTCAGTGAGGGCCGACGACGTCACTGATGACGTCGCTGATGACGTCACTGATGACGTCACCCACCTGCAGCAGCTCCTCCCGTGCCTCCATCAGCGCCTGGTGCCCGGCGCGGGTCCCGTTCTCCAGCAGCACCTTGGGGGAGGGGGGGGGGGGGGGGCAACCTATGACCCCCCCCAGGTGACCCAACCCCCCCCAAAATCCCCCCAAGTGACCCCAAACCCCCCAAAATGTCCCCAAATCCCCCCAAATGACCCCAAAACCCCCCAAAATCCCCCCAAAACCCCCCAAACCCCCCCAAATGACCCCAAGCCCCCCCGAAATCCCCCCAGCCCCCTGAAATGACCCCAAATCCCCCCAAAATGTCCCCAAATGCCCCCAAAATGCCCCCAAATCCCCCCAAATCCTCCCCAGACCCCCCCAAAGCCCCCTTTAATCCCCCCAAATCCCCCCAAATGCTCCCAAATCCCCCCTTACCCCCCCCAAAATCCCTCCCCCAAACCCCCCCGCAGCCCCCCCGGCCCACCCCATCCCCCCCCGGACCCCAAAATCCCCCGAATTCCCCCCAAACCCCCCCCCCCCCGCCCCCACTCACCAGGACGCCCCCCGTCCTCCCCCACAGCCCCCGCAGGGCCCGGGCCCGCTGGCCCCGCCCCCGCAGCCCCCCAAGGGCGCGCTGACCAATCACGAGCTCCCAGCGGGCCTGGGGGGGCGGGGCCAAGAGAAGGGGGCGTGGTCACGGGGCGCGGCCAATCAGGGCAGGGGGCAGCAGGGAGGGGGCGGGGCCAAATGGGAGGGGGCGTGGCTTGGAGGAGGGGGTGGGGCCTAGCTTGGCCCCGCCCCCTCGAGGGGAGGGGCTCACCTGCGGGCCAGGTGGGAGCAGGGGGCGGAGGAAGGCGGGGCCGAAGTGGGCGGGGCCTGGCGTGGCTCCGCCCCCTGGGGGCGGGGCAAACGGGGGGTCAGGGCCTGGTGGCCCCACCCCCAAGGGCCTCAAAGGGACCCTAAAGGGCCCCAAAAGGGCCCAAATCCCCCCCAAAACGGCCCAAATCCCCCCCAAAACGGCCCAAACCCCCTCAAATCCTGCATAGCAACCCTAACTTGCCCCAAAATCCCCCAAAATTGCCCCAAATCCCCACAAAATCGCCCCAAATCCCCCATAGCGACCCTGAATTGCCCCAAATCCCCCCAAAATCGCCCCAAATCCCCTGTAGCGACCCAAAATTGCCCCAAATCCCCACAAAATCGCCCCAAATCCCCCATATTGATCCTGAATTGCCCCAAATCCCCACAAAATCGCCCCAAATCCCCTGTAGCGACCCAAAATTGCCCCAAATCCCCACAAAATTGCCCCAAATCCCCCACAGTGACCCTGAATTGCCCCAAATCCCCACAAAATCGCCCCAAACCCCCCATAGCGACCCTGAATTGCCCCAAATCCCCACAAAATCACCCCAAATCCCCCATAGCGACCCTGAATCGCCCCAAATCCCCACAAAATCGCCCCAAATCCCCCACAGTGACCCTGAATGGCCCCAAATCCCCACAAAATTGCCCCAAATCCCCCATAGCGACCCTGAATTGCCCCAAACCCCCCTAAATTGCCCCCCAATCCCACAAAAATCGCCCCAAATCCCCCCAAAACCGCCCCAAATCCCCCCAAAATCGCCCCAAATCCCCCCCCAAAACCGCCCCCAATCCCCCCAAGTCCCCCCAAATTGCCCCAAACCGCCCGAAATCGCCCCAAAACCCTGCCCGTACCGTGGCGCAGGCGCTCGGCCAGCTCCCTCATGGCTCCGCTGGGCTCCACGCACACGAACTGCTGCAGGCTGCGGCCCCACACGCCCTGCGCCGCCCTATAGGGGGCCAGACCCTATAGATACCCCCTCCCCAGACCATATAGACCACCCCGCAGACCCTATAGGGAACCCCCAGACCCCCCCAAAACCCAATATACCCCCCCCCGGGCTCTATAGGGGATCCCCTAGACCCTATAGGAGAAACCCCAGACCCTACAGATACCCTATAAATCCTCTATAAGCCCCCCAGCCCTCTATAGGGGACACCCCCAGACCCTATAGACCCTTTATGGACCCTATAGACACGCCCCAGACCCTATAGACCCCCCAAATAACCCTATATGGGACACCACAGGCGCTACAGAACCCTCTCAGACCCCTATAAGCCCCTTACAGACCCTATAGACACCACCCCCAGACCCTACATGGGGCGTCCTACACCCCTATAGACCCCCCCCAGACCCTATAGGGGACCTCCAGCCCCTATAGACCCCATACAGGCCCCCCAAACCCCCATAGGGGACCCCTCAGACCCCTCCCCGGACCCCTATAGGGGACCCCCCAGCCCCTATAGTCCCCCTATGGACCCCTATAGACCCCCCCCCAAGCCCCTATAGATCCCCTATAGTCCCCTCACCAGCACGCGGTGCCCAGCCCGGAGCCAACGTCCAGCAGGGTCCTGGGGGCGAAGTCGGGGGCGCGCGCCCGGATCTGGGGGGGGGGGAATGGGGGGGGTCAGCCCCCAAAATCCCCCCCCAAAAAACCCCAAAACGCCCCAAAATCCCCCCAAAACCGCCCCCACCTCGCCGAGCGCCCGCCCCGCGGCCGCGTAGTCCCGCGCCAGGCGAGCCGCCAGGTAGCTCCGCGCCGCCTCCGCCGTCTCCCTGGGGGCAGAGGGGGACCCTATAGGGGTGCCTATGGGGGCTATAGGGCCTCACCGGGCCCCACACGCCCCTATAGGACCCCAACCCCCCCCCCACATGGCTCCTATAGGGCCCCACAGACCCCCTATAGGGCCCCAGAGACCCCCCATAGCGACCCCAAACCCCCTACAGGGCCTCTATAGGACCCCTCAAACCCCTACAGGACCCCAGAGATCCCCTATAGGATCCCCCCCCCCCCCCATAGGACCCCAGTGACCCCCTACAGGACCCCAAAACCCCACTATAGGGCCTTTATAGGGTCCCACAGACCCCCTATACGACCTCAAGCCCCCCTATAGCACCTCACAGACCCCTATAGGGCTCCCAACCCCCCCCCATAGGGCCTCCAAACCCCCTATAGGACCCCCTACAGGGTCTCTATAGGACCCCAAAGCCCTCCATAGGGGCCCCCAGACCCCCTATAGGACCCCCAGCGACGCCGTATAGGATCCCGTAGACCCCCTGTAAGGCCTCTATAGGACTCCAAAACCCTTCGTAGGGCTTCCCAGGCTCCCTATAGGACCCCACAGACCCCATATAGGCCCCCAGTGACCCACTACAGGGCCCCGCAGACCCCTTTAGGCCCCCCTAGGTCCCCCTATAGGGCCCCCAAGCCCCCTATAGGACTCCCCAGACCCTCTATAGGGCCCCAGAGACCCCCTGCAGTACCCCAAAACCCCCCTAGGTCTCTATAGGGCCCCCCTCCCACCCCTATAGGGCCCCCCGGGCACCTCACTTCGGGCTCCGGGCTCCGGCTCCGCTTCCTCGCTCCCGGAGCCCCTGGGGACATATACACGTGTATGGGGGGGGGTGCTGTGACGTCATCACCCCCCTCGATGACGTCATCACCCCCGATGACGTCATCACCCCCCTCCGATGACGTCACCGCCTGGCTCACCGGGGGGGCGCCGCCCCCACAGCCGCAGCCTCAGCGCCTCCGCCTGCGCCCGGCTCCAGCCTACGAGGGGGGGGGGGGGGGGGGAAAGGGGGGTCAGCACAGCCCTGCAGACCCTATAGATCCCCTATAGATCCCCTACAGCCCCTGTATGGCCCCTACAGATCCCCTAGATCCCCTATATGGCCCCTAAAAATCCTCTAAAACCCCTACATGGCCCCTATAGATCCCTTATAACACCTATATGGCCCCTATAGCCCCTATAAGGCCCCTATAGATCCCTTATAACACCTATATGGCCCCTATAGCTCCTATAAGGCCCCTATAGATCCCTTATAACCCCTATAGAGCCCCTATAGAGCCCCTATAGGCCCCCCCAGCCCCTATAACCACCCTATAGCCCCTACAGATCCCCTATAGATCTCCTATAGCCCCCCTATAACTCCCCTATAATCCCCTACAACCCCCCTACAACCCCCCCAACAGTCCCTATAACCCCCCTACAGCCCCCCAAAGACCCCCTACAGCCCCCCCCCCGAGCCCCCCATAGCCCCCATACCTCCCTCCTGCAGCAGGATCTTCGCCGCCCGCACCAGGGCTGGGGGCAGCTGCAGGGCCCCGGGCTGCACGGCCCCCGCGTGCTGCAGAGACGGGGGTCAGCGGGTGGGGGCCCGGGCCCTATAGAATCATAGGGACCCCCTGGGGACCCCCCCGAGCCCTTTAAAGCCCCCCACCAGGCCCTATAAAGGCCCCCCAAACCCTGTAGGGACCCCCATAGGCTCTGTAAGGACCCCCTCAGGCCCTATAGAGACACCCCAGAGCCCCATAGGGACCCCGCAGAGCTTCATAGGCCCCCCAAAGCCCCATAGGGACCGTATAGGGACCCCCCCAGGCCCTATAGGGACCCCCCAAGCCCCCCAGATCCCCACAGGGACGCTATAGGGCCCCCCCCAGGCCCTACAGAGACCCCCCCAGAGCCCCATAGGGACCCCCCAACCCCCCCAGTGCCCTATAGGGACCCCCAGAGCCCCCCAAGGGACCCCCATAGACCCTATAGAGACCCCATTGGCCCCATAGGGACCCCCAGAGCCCCATAAAGACCCTATAAGGGCGCCTATGGGCCCTATAGGGACCCCCCCCAGGCCCTATAGGGACCCCCCAAGCCCCCCAGATCCCCACAGGGACCCTATAGGGCCCCCCCCAGGCCCTACAGAGACCCCCCCAGAGCCCCATAGGGACCCCCCAGACCCTTATAGGCCCTATAGGGACCCCTCAACCCCCCCCAGATCCCCCCATAGGGCCCCCATAGACCCTATAGGGCCCCCCATAGGGCCCCCCCCAGGCCCCGCCCCCTTCCCGCCGTGCCTTGCGCCCCGCTGCCCCCCGCGCGCCCCACGGGGCCCGCAGCAGCCGCCGCGCCGCCATGGGCGCCGCCATCTTGGCTCCCGCCCACCTCAGGCGGCGCAGCCAATGGGAAGGGAGAAGGGCCGTGATTGGCGGGCGGCGGGGAGAGGGGCGCGGCGCGCTGCCATCCCCCCCCGCCCTTTCGAACCCTGCCAGCAGCGGATTGGCTGGCGCTCCGCCTTCATTTGCATGCGCGCCGCCGATTGGCTGCTCGCTCCGCTCTTAAACGCGCCCCGCCCCCAGCCCTCGCAGTTGGCCCCGGAGCCCGCCCGAGGCCTCACCGCCCGCAGTGCCCAGCGCGGGCCCGGCCGCAACCGGGAACCCCCTCCCGGGACCTTCTGGGACCCCCCCGGGACCCCCCCGGGACCCCCCCGGGACCCCCAAGCTATGGACGTGCTGCGGTGAGCGCGGGGAGCGGGCCTGTGGGAGCGGCGGGGGAGGGCGTGGGCAGCGCCATCTTGGTTTTGAAGCGAGACGGGCGCCGCCATCTTGGGTGGGGGCCGCCATCTTGGGTGGGGGCCGCCATCTTGGGTGGGGGCCGCCATCTTGGGCGGGGGCCGCCATCTTGGGCGGGAGGCGGGAGGTTGATGGGGGGCCGCCATTTTGAGCGGGAGGCGGCGTGCCGACGGGGGCTGCCATGTTGATGGCGGCGCCCTGCTGGAGGCGGCCATCTTGAAGGCGTGGCTTGTCTCTCGCCCCGCCCCCTCCAGGACGGTGGCCCGCAGGGCCTGGCCCGCCCCGGCCCCGCCCCCGCGGCCATTTTGGGTGTGCGACCACCGCCGGGGGCGGCCCCGGGGGGTGCTGGCGGCCGGCCTGGAGGAGCTGCGGGGGCAGGTGAGGGACGCAACCGCCCCCGGGGACCCCCTAATTGCCCCCACGGTCTTTAATTGCCAATAATTGCCCTCAAGAGTACTAATTGCCCCCTTGGGAGCCCCCTAATTGCCCCCAAGATCCACCATAATTGCCCCCAGGACCCCTAATTGCCCCCCAGACCCCTAATTGCCCCCAATGTTCCTCGTAATTACCCTCAAGAGCCGCAATTGCCCCCCTGGGATCCCCTCAAGATCCCTATCTGCCCCCCATAATTGCCCCAAAGACCCCCAATTGCCCCCCGACACCCCATAATTGCCCCCCCAGACTATCAATTGCCCCCTTGGGACATCCCATAATTGCCCCCAAGACCTGCAATTGCCCCAAAACTTCCCCCAATTACCCTCAAGACTCATAATTGCCCCCTTCGGACCCCCTAAATTGCCCCCAAGAGCTGTAATTGCCCCCTTGGGAGCACCCTAATTACCCCTAAGACCCCCTCTAATTACCCCCAAGACCCCCTCTAATTACCCCCAAGACCCCCTCTAATTACCCCCAAGACCCACAATTGTCACTTGAGACCCCATAAAACTGCCCCCCGAACCTATAATTACCCCCAAGACCTGTAATTGCCCCAAAGCCCATAATTGCCCCCCGGGACCCAAAATTGCCCCTTGGGAGCCCCCGATTGCCCCCAAATCACACTCAGACCCCGTAATTGACCCCGCAACCCAACAAAATCACCCGATAATTACCCCCCATGAACCCATAACCGCCCTCACGACCCCATAATTGCCCCCAAGACCCGCAATTGCCCCTTGGGAGCCCCCCTAATTGCCCCCGAATTGAATTTAGGTTCCATAATTGACCCCACAACACAACCAAGTGAGCCCGTAAGACCCCATAGCTGCCCCCCACAACCCCATAACTGCCTCGTTGACCCCATAACTGCCTCGTTGACCCCATAACTGCCCCCCCCCGACCCCTTAACCACCCCCCGGGGCAGGCAGCGGAGGCGCTGGGCCTGCCCCTGCCGGTGGAGCTGGTGCTGGCGGAGGACGGCACGGCCGTGGACACCGAGGGCTTCTTTGGGGCGCTGCCGCCCCACACCCCCCTCGTGGCTTTGGGGCCGGGCCAGCGCTGGGAGCCCCCGAAGGTGAGCCCCCAAACCCCAAAACCTCCCCTCCCCCCGCTCAGCGCCCCTTAAATCTCTGCTTTTCTCCCCAAAATTACAGGCGGTGACGTTCGGGGGGCAGTGGGAGCCCCCCGGGGCACGGGGCGGGGATGAGGTGGCGCGGGTGACAGTGGCGCTGGCGCGCGCCGGGCCCCAGGACCTGGTGGGGCGGCTGCGGGTGACGGCGGCCGTGCGGGGGCTGCGCTGCGACGTGGCGGGGCTGGGCCCCGAGCGCCTGCTGAGGTGGGTCCCCCATAACCCCCTAAGATCTTCTCCTGCCCCATAGAAAACCCCGTTGGTTATGGGGTTGGCCCCATTGACCCTTCTCCCCGTAGAGGTCCCAACGGGGGATGAGAAAGTTTTGCCCCATAAAAGGGTTTCTTGGGGGTGTTGGGTCAGCGTCAACTCTTTGGGGTCTTCTCCTGCCCCACAGGAAGCCCCGTTGGGTGTGGGGATGGCCCCATTGACTACGCCCCCCCATGGAGATCCCAATGGGGTGGAGAAAGGTCTTGCCCCATAGAAGCTCTCCGTGCTTCCTTGGGTCAACGTTGACCCCGTGGGGTCTTATTCTGCCCCACGGAACGCCCCGTTGGTTGTGGGGTCAACCCCGTTGACCCCCCTCCCCATCCCCTGCGCCGTGGGGCAGCTCCGAGCCCCCCCCTCACCCCTCACACCCCCCCCCAGGGAGCTGCTGCGGCTGCTGGCGGCCACGACGCGCGCCGTGGGGCAGAGCCTGCTCAACCTCTCGGCCCTCCTGCGCCGCCTCCTGGACAGCGCGCCCCAAAGGGGCGGGGCCTACGAGCATTAGGCCCCGCCCCCTTCCCGTAGCCCCGCCCCCTCCCCCATAACCCGCCAATAAAGAGCTGTTATATGGCTTGGAAGACTCACGGGGAGCCACAAAATGGCCGCCGAAGGGCGGGGGGGGGGGTGTGGGAGGAGCCAACGGGCCTGGCCCCACCCCCTGGTTGTGGAAATAAAGCAAAAATGTGAAGAAATCGATTAATTTATAAAAATACAGATAAAATAGAAACAGAGCAGACAAGACTTGGCTATGCGGTACCAGAGCGTCGCCTAGAGGTGTCCTCTCTGGCACTCAGTCCTCCAGCGGCTCTATGGTCTGGTGGTCCTCCAGCAGCTCTATGGTCACTGGTCCTCCAGGAGCTCTATGGCCACTGGTCCTCCAGGCTGCTCTATGCTTGTTAGTCCTCTAGCAACTCTATGGTTGTAGTGCAGAGAGGTGACACTCTAGCCCTCAGTCCTCCAACATCTCAGTGGTGCAAGCCACACCCAAGCTTCGGAGACGCTCTACTCAGTCCTCCACCCCCTCTATGATCTCCATACCAAGCAGAAGGACTTTCTATCCGCCCGTGGCCGCTCTCTATGGTCTCACCTTTGTACTCGTGCTCCTCCAAGCTCCGCCCCCGACGCCGCTCTACCCCTGGCGGCGGGAACTCGCTGGCTCTCAGTCCTCCAGCCGCCACTGCCGGGGCCGGCGCAGGAGGAGGCGCAGCCGCCGCTCGACGCCGCGCCCGTGGGGGTCCCGCAGCAGCGCCGGGCGCTGGGGGGCTGCGGGGGGGGGGTGGGGGCGTTAGCGGGGCCGTTTGGGGGCGCTGGGGGGCGGGGGGAGGGTGCTGAGCACCCAGGGGCGCTCACCCAGCTCGGCGGCGATGGCGGCACGGGCGCGGGGCGAGGAGGAGGCCAAGATGGCGTCGAGGACGCGGCTGCCGTTGCGGTGGCAGGCGAGCGACAGGAAGTGGCCCTGGAAAACCCACCCGTTATCCCCCGTAAGCCACTGCCAAACAGGAAGTGACATCGTGGGGGGGGTATAAAGCCCCCCAAGATGGCCGCCGGTACCTTGAGCTTGTGCAGGAGGCGGCGGCGGGCGCGGGGGGGCACGGCAGGGGAGGCGAGGAGCGCGTCCCACACGCGGCTGCCGGGGGGGCTGAGCGCCAGCGCCGCCAGGGCCGCGGGGGGCAGCGCCGCCAGGGCCCCCAGCACGGGGCCCGGGTCCCCGAAGTGCAGCAGGTGCTGGAGGAGCAGCGAGCCCGGCAGCGTCACGGTGCCCAGGGAGGGCTGCGGGGAGAGAAAGGAGTACTGAGAGGAACTGGGAAGGGTTTTGGGGGGACTGGGAGGGGTATTGGGGCGCTGGGGTATACTGGGATGTACTGGGATATGGTAGAAGGAAGTTGGGGGGGGATTGGGAGGGATTTAGAGGGGACTGGGAGGGGACTGGGAGGCACTGGGAGGGACTGGGATCAACCCAGGGGACACAGAGCAGCCAGGAAACCCCGCCCCCCCGCCGTAGCCCCGCCCCTCACCTCAGGCTCCGCCCCCTGCTCCTTGTCCCCGCCCCCCCAGGGCCGCAGGGCAGCCAGCGGCCCCACACAGCCCTGGCGGCGCTCGGGCGGCTCCCAGCAGTCGAAAGCCTATTGGGCGAGACCAAAAAAAAGGGGGCGGGGCTTAGCCGAGTGGGCGGGGCGATGGGCGGGGCCTCGGGCGAAAAGGGGGCGGGGCTTACCTCGAGCACACGGCGCAGGGCCCGGGGCTGCAGCGGGGGGTGGCGGCGGCAGGCGCCCGTCAGCGCTGTCAGCACCCCGGGGTGCCCCCGCGCCAGGGGCTGCTGCAGGTCAGGGCCCAGCTCCTCCAGCACTGCCCCCACCTGGGGGGCGGAGCCAATGTTAGCCCCGCCCACTAGCGGGCGGAGCTTCGCGCATCCCCCCCCTCCCTCTTGGTGCACCCCGGTTTAAGCCCCGCCTACCACGTCACAGGGGGCGTGGTCCAGCAGGCGCTGCAGGCCGTGATTGGCCAGCCGGTGGTTGGCCACGCCCATGAGGCGGCCCTGGAGGTGCTCCCGGAAGAGGTCCCGCAGCCGCTGGGGCCCGGCCGCCGCCAGCACCGCCTCCACCAGGCGCCCGCGCTGCGCGTCCTGCATTGCTGCCACCAGCGGGCTGCGGCCAATCAGAGACAGGCAGTTAGAACCCCCGGCCAATGAGAAACGGGGAGCCGGAACCCCCGGCCAATGAGAAACGGGGAGCCGGAACCCCCGGCCAATGAGAAACGGGGAGCCGGAACCCCCGGCCAATGAGAAACGGGGAATTACAACCCCCAACAAATCAAAAACAGGTAGCCACGAGCCCCAGCCAATCAACAACAAGCAATCAGAACTTCTAGCCAGTCAAAAATGGGCAACTGGAACCCCCAGCCAATCAGAAATAAGCAGCCGGAACCCCCGACCAATCAAAACCAAACAACCAAGATTCTCAACCAATCAAAAACAACCACCCGGAACCCCGGCCAATCAGAAACAAACAGTCAGAACCCCACAACCAATCAAAAACAAGCCCGCAAGCCCCCCCCCCCAGCACTAACCAATGGGAGCTCACCTCTCCCCGGGGGCGTGTCCCGGCGGGGCCAGGTAGCCAATGAGGGCGTCGCAGAGGCGGGCGCAGGCGGGCGATTGGCTGTGGCGCAGCGCCTCCAGCGCCCCCTGCAGGCAGAGGCTGGCGCAGGGCGGGGACACCAGGGCTGGGGGCAATTGGGGGGGGAGGACAATTAGTGGGGGCGGGGGGGGCAATTAGGGGATGGGGGGTAATTGGGGGGGGTCGCGGGGTAATTAAGGGGGCCGGGGGGTAATTAAGGGGGCCGGGGGGTAATTAAGGGGGTATTTGCCCCCCCCCCCCACTCACAGGGCAGATTCTCCTCGAAGACCTCCGCCAATTGCCCCAGGAGGAGGGGGAAGGAGGGGGGAAGCTCCGCCCCCTCTGGTTTAGGCTCCACCCCCCCGTGGGGCGGGTGAGGGGGTCCTGGGGGGGGCAAAGAGCAGTGAGAGCACGGCACCTTCCCCCTTAATTCCTCCTCCCCTTAATTAATTTCCTTTCCTATTAATTCATTCTTCCCTTAATTAACTTTAATTCCCCTTAATTGCCCCCTGAAACCCCCAATAACCCCCTGAAACCCCCCCAAATCCCCCCCAAAGTCCCCAATAATCCCCTAACCCCCCCCCAAATCCCCTAAACCCCTCCCAAAAGCTCCCAATAATCCCCTGAACTCCCCCAAATACCCCCAATAATTCCCTAAACAGCCCCCCGTAATCCCCTAAAGCCCCCAATAATCCCCTAAAGACCCCCAAAAGCCTCCAATATTTACCTAACCCCCCCCAAAAACCTCCAATAATCTCCTAAATGTCCCCAAAAGCCCCCCTAAAGCCCCCAATAATCCCCTAAAGACCCCCAAAAGCCCCCAATATTTGCCTAAACCCCCCCCGAAAACCCCCAATAATCTCCCAAATGTCCCCAAAAGCCCCCCTAAAGCCCCCAATAATCCCCTAACCCCCCAACCCCCCCAATATTCCCCTAACTTCCCCCTAAAAGCCCCCAATCCCCCCGAAACACCCCCCGATAATCCCTTAAACCCCCCCCGATAAGCCCTTAAACCCCCCCCGATAAGCCCTTAAACCCCCCCCGATAAGCCCCCAAACCCCCCCCAAAAATCCCTTAATCCCCCCCAAAAAGCCCCAAACCCCCCTCACCTGCCCCCCGGACGCCCCCCAGCGCCCCGAGCAGTGCCCTGAGCACGAAGCTGCCGCTGGGGTGCCGGGCGAACGCCACCGCCTCGGCCCGCACCGCCGCCGCCTGCCGCCCCACGGCGTCCTCCAGCCGCCCCGCGGCGGCCCCCGGCGGCCCCGCCACCTCCGGGACCCGCCGCAGGGCAGCCTCGAGCACCCGAGCCCCCAGCGGGTGCCCCGCGGGCCCCCCCAGGCCCCCCGCCAAGGGGCCCAGCACCCGGCTCAGCACCGCCGCCGGTGCCCGGGGCAGCAGCGCCTCCAGCACCCGCGAGCCGCTGGGGTCCAGGGCGACCCCGGCCCGCCGCACCGCCTCCGCCAGGACGTTTGTGGCAAAAAGATCTGGAAAAAAGAGAAAAAACAACAAAAAACATTCAATTATCATCTTAAATATCTTTATTTCAACCCGTTAGCGGTCTAAAGTTTCTTTATTTGCCCCCAAACGGCTCCCTAACGAAGCAAAGCCCTGTAAAAATATCTTCAAACCCCATTAAGAATCCCAAATTTCTCTATTTTTCCCCTAAATGACTCCCTGAGAAAGCAAAATTCTCTAAAGCTACCTCTAAACCCGATTAAGAATCCCAAATTTCTCTATTTTGCCCCTAAATGACTCCGTAAGAAAGCAAAAGCTTCTAAATAAACCCCTTAAATCCCCCTAAATGATTTTTAATTCTTTAAATTTCCCCATAGAATGACCTAAATTCACCCAAAATAGCCTCAATGAACCACTGTTTCCCTACAGTGAACCACTGTTTCCCTACAGCGACCCCAAATGCTCTTAAAAAGTCCCAAATTCCCTCAGGAAACCCTGAAACTCCTTAAAAATGGATTTGTTTCTACCTAAAATGCTTCGTGGAGACCCCAAATCTCCTCAGGGAAGGCTTAAGGAACCCAAATCCCCTCATGGAGCCCCCAGAAGGGCCTCAACCCCCCTAAAACCTTCTCTAATCGCCCCCAGACCCTCTTTAACCCCCTAAACCCCTATTTAATCTCGCGAATTCCCTCGCGGAACCCCCAGTTCCTCTCAGAGGAGCCTCGCCCCGCCTCAAACCCCCTCATGAATCCCCCAAAAAGCGCCCCGACCCCTTAAAACCCCCTCCAACCCCCCAAATCCCCTCACAAACCCCTCAAATTAGCCTCGACCCCCCCAAAAATCCCTTTTAACGCCTTTATCCCCTCACGAAACCCCCGGTTCCCCTCAGCAACCCCCCCAGCTCCCCTCAGGAATCCCCCCCCCCCGGCCCCAAACCCCCCGTCCCGCGGCCCCCGGCGCCCCCCAGCCGCTCTCACCGAGCTCCTCCGGGCCCAGCCCCTCCTGCAGCGTCTCCAGAGCCCGTCGGAAATAAGCGGCGACGTCGCCCTCCAGCCCCGGGGCCCCCCGGCCCCGCCGCACCCCCATGGCGCCCACCGGCCGCAGCGGCGGAGGGAGGAGGAGGAGGCGGCACAAAATGGCGCCCGCCGCGCCGCCCGCTGAGGGAGGGACAAAATGGCCGCCGCCACTGGCCGCCGCCATCTTGGTTGCACCGTGGCGGCCGCCATCTTGGGAGTGGCTCCCCCACAGTGCACCGCGGCTCCGCCGCGCCCGGTTCCGCCTCCTTCCCGGCGTGCCCCGCGCCCGCCGCCGCTCCGGCCCGGCCCCGGCGCCTCTCGCTGCTCCCCGCCGCTATGGTGAGTCCGGCCCACAATGCCCCGCGGCCCCCAGTGCCTCCCAGTACATCCCAGTAGCCCCCCAGTACCGCCCAGTAGCCCCCCCGGCCCTCCCCAGTAGCCCCCCAGTTCCTCCCAGTAGCTTCCCAGTAGGTCCCAGTGCGCTGCGGTCCCTCCCAGTAGCTCCCAGTAGCCGTTCGGTATGCCCCAGTTCATCCCAGTACATCCCAGTCCCATCCCGGTGCCCTCCCAGTACATCCCAGTATCCTCCCAGTCATTTTCTAGTCCCTCCCAGTGGCCTCCCAGTCCACCCCAGTCACCTCCCAGTTGCCTCCCAGCCCGTCCCAGTTGCCTCCCAGTATATCCCAGTACCTCCCAGTCACCTCCGAGTCCCATCCCAGTTCCCAGTCCATCCCAGTGCCTCCCAGTCCCCTCCCAGTGCTCTCTGATCGCTCCCAGGAGCTCCCAGTGACCCTCCAGTATATCCCAGACCCATCCCAGTGCCCTCCCAGTATACCCCAGTGCCTCCCAGTGCCCTCCCAGTATATCCCAGTGCCTCCCAGTGCCCTCCCAGTATATCCCAGTGCCTCCCAGTCTATCCCAGTTGCCTCTGAGTCCCAGCCCAGTGCTTCCCAGTCCATCCCACTCTATTCCAGTCCCCTCCCAGTACCCCCCAGTATATCCCAGTATCCCCCAGTCCCCTCCCAGTACCCCCCAGCCCCCTCCCAGTACCCCCGCAGCCCCTCCCCGCTCCCCCCGCCCCCTCCCAATCCCAGCATGCCCCGCAGCACGGCCGCCTCAAGCTCCGCCCCCCGGACGCCGCGCGCCGCCGGCAGCGCGAGGAGAAGCTGCGGCGCTACCGCGTCGCCATGGCGACGCTGATTGACAAGGTAACCGCGCCCCCCACCTCCGGCCCAACCCCGCCCACTTCCGGCCTTGGCCCCGCCCACTGAGCCGCGGCTGGCCTATGGCGCAGCGGGGGCGGGGCGAGCTGGACGCGGAAGTGGTGGAGCTGACGGGGGCGGTGCTGGCGGCCAATCCCGACGTGGGCACGTGCTGGAACCTGCGGCGTGACGCGCTGGAGCTGCTGGGCGGCGATTGGTGGATGGCGGCGCGGGGGGCGGGGCCTCGCGGGAGGGGGGCGGGGCTTCGGGGGTGGGAGGGGGAGCGGGGAGGGAGGGGGGAGGAGGGAGGAGGGGGTTGAGGGGGCTGGGAGGGACTGGGGGGAACTGGGGGGAACTGGGAGGGGGTGGGGGGGCTGGGAGGGGACGTGGGGGGGACTGGGGGATACTGGGAGGGGGTATAAGGGGGATTTGGGGCACACTGGGGTATACTGGGGTATACTGGGAGGGGGTTTGGGGGGACTGGGAGGGGGTGGAGGGGACTGGGAGGGGACGTGGGGGGGACTGGGGGATACTGGGGGATACTGGGAGGGGTATGGGGGGATTTGGGGGACACTGGGGTATACTGGGGTATACTGGGAGGGGGTTTGGGGGGACTGGGAGGGAGTGGGGGACACTGGGGGGAGAATGGGAGGGGATCTGGGGGGAACTGGGAGGGGGTATGGGGGGGATTTGGGGGGCGCTGGGGTATACTGGGAGGGGATTTGGAGGCGTTTGAGGGAACTGGGATATACTGGGAGGCATTGGGAAGGGACTTGGAGGGGATATGGGGGCACCGGGAGATACTGGGAGGGAACTGGGCTATACTGGGAGGGAACTGGGGGACACTGGGAGGGCACTGGGGAACACCCAAAGCCGTTTATGGGCGTGTGCTGAGTTGTATTGGTTTATATGGGTTTATACTGGTTCGCACTGTTTTTTAGTGGGTTTTAGTGGTTTGTACTGGTTCTTACTGGTTTGTACTGGTGCGCAGGGTGCCGGGCGAGTTGGCCTTCGTGGGGGGCTGCCTGGGGGTGAACCCCAAGTCCTACGGGGCCTGGCACCACCGGCGCTGGGTGCTGCGGCATGCGCCCCCCGACCCCGCCGCCCAGCGCGCCTTCTGCGCCCGCCTGCTGGACGCCGACCCCCGCAACTGTGAGACTGGGAGCACTGGGAGGCACTGGGGGGCACTGGGGGGCCGCTAGGAGGGGCTCTGAGGTTTTCTTTGGGGGGGGTTGGGGCTAAAAAAGGGGATTTTAGGAGGGTTTTTGGGGGTAGGGGGTTACTGGTTTGGACTGGTTTGGACTGGGAGGGGTGGGGGGTGGTACTGGGGAGCACTGGGAGGGCGGGTTGGGGGTCCTGAACCATACTGGGAGGGATTCGGGGTCTTTAAAACCATACTGGTGTGTACTGGAAGGAGTTTTAGGTGTGTAAAACCATACTGGTTTATACTGGGAAAGCTTTAAGGTGATACTGGGAGGGCGTTCAGGCGTCTAAACCCATACTGGGTGATACTGGGATGTACTGGGAGGAGTTTTGGGGTGCCTAAGCCACACTGGGTGATACTGGGACATACTGCGAAAGTATTTTGGGTGTCGCAAACCATACTGGGAGGAGTTTTAGGCCTCAAAAGCCATACTGGGATGTACTGGGAGGATATTCTGGGTGTTTGGGGTGATACTGGGAGGAGCTTGAGGGTTCTGAAACCATACTGGGTGATACTGGGATGTACTGGGAGGAGCTTTTGGTTTGTAAAGTCATACCGCGTGATAGTGGAAGGAGTTTTAGGTTTCTAATACCATACTGGGATGTACTGGGAGAATGTTTTGTGTCTCTGCAACCTTCCTGGGGCGCCTTTTAGGGCCTCCAAAACCGTACTGGGTTATACTGGGATGACTTTTGGTCCTCTACAACCGTACTGGGAGGCCGTTTGGGCCTCTACAACCGTACTGGGAGGACTTTTAGAGTCTAAAACCATACTGGGATGTACTGGGACGCATTAAGAGTGTTTTTAGTTTTCTAAAGGCGTACTGGGTTATACTGGGAGGAAGTTTTGGGTCTCTACAGTGTTACTGGGAGGAATTCTGGGTTTGCACAATCTTACTGGAACACCAGTTGGGCCTCTACAACCATACTGGGTTGTACGGGGACACACTGGGAGGTTTTTCAGGTCTCTAAAACCATACTGGGTTGTACTGGGAGGCTATTTTGGGCCTCTGCAGCCTTACTGGGATAGCTTTTAGGGCCTCTAAAACCATACTAGCTCATACTGGGACATACCAGGAGGACTTTTGGGTGTCCAGGTTGTACTGGGATGTACTGGGAGGCCATTTGGGGAGTCTTGGGCTATACTGGGAGGCCTTTTGGGCCTTTACAGCCTTACTGGGAGGACTTCTGGGCCTCTAGAACGGTACTGGGAGGCTTTTTAGGGTCTCTAAAGGTGTACTGGGTTGTACTGGGATATACTGGGAGAACTTGCGGGTCTCTAAAGCCATACTGGGCTATACTGGGAGGACGTTTTGGGCTTCCACGGCCTTACTGGGAAGACTTTTGGCCTCTACGCCCGTACTTGGAGGCCGGTTTTGACCTCTGCAACCCTACTGGGAGACGGTTCAGGGCCTCTAGGCCCGTACCGGGCCGTACTGGGCCGTACTGGGCCGTACTGGGAGCCCTGACGGCCGTCCCCCCCCCCCGCAGTCCACGCGTGGGAGCACCGGCGGGCGGAGGCCGGGGGCGAGGCGGAGGCCGAGCTGGCCTTCACGGCGGAGCTGCTGGCCCGCGACTTCTCCAACTTCTCCGCCTGGCACCACCGGGGCCGGCTCCTGGCCGCCGGCCCGCTGCCCCCGGCCCGCCTCCGCCGAGGTTCGTAGCACCTTTTCGGGGCGAAAACCCCCGGATTTGGGTCTCCGTTGCCTGAAATCCGGCGGTTTTACCCCGAAACCAGAGCTGGAGCTGGTGCAGAACGCCGTCTTCACCGACCCGCAGGACCAGAGCGCCTGGGTCTACCTGCGCTGCCTGCTGGCCCGCGGTAGGGGCGGGGCCATGAGGGGGGGGCGGGGCCACGCGCAGGCCCCGCCCCCTTTTGGTGACCACGCCCCGTTTGGCCCCGCCCCCTTTAGCCACGCCCCCGCCCCGCCTCCTGAGCCTCCACGCCGACCTGGAGGGCGGCACGCTGGCCGTCGCCTTCTCCCGCCCCGTCGCGGTGAGGCCACGCCCCTTTTTAATAAGCCACGCCCCCTCGATAAACCACGCCCCTCGATAAGCCACGCCCCCATAATAAGCCACGCCCCCCCCGATAAACCACGCCCCCCCCCCACAGGTCGCCCCCGGGTCCCTGGAGGCCGCCCTGGAGGACCGGCCCCTCCCTGGGCCCTGGCGCCCCGCCGATGGCCGCCCCCGCCCCAGCTGCTTCTGGGTAGGTGTGACGTCATCAGGGGGGGCGGGGCTAGCGAAAAGTGGGCGGGGTTAAAGCCGGAAGGCTCCGCCTCCATTTAACGCCTGCCCCCCCCAGGTCTGCGGCCTGCCCCCCGGCCTGGCCACGCCCCCCGCCCGCCTCCGCGTCGCCTGGCAACGAGGCCCCGCCCACTGCGAGGTGATGCTCCGCCCAGGTAGGAGGCCACGCCCCCTTTTAAGCCCCGCCCCCCTTTTAAGCCCCGCCCCCGGGGTATAAACGCACGGCTCCGCCCCCCCTTTAACCCATCCTCGTCCCCCCAGGGGAAACTGAGGCGTGGTGGCAGGAGCCAATCGCGGCCCGGGAGCTGATCTGGTAAGCCACGCCCCCTTTTCCTCAAGCCACGCCCCCTTTTCCTTAAACCACGCCCCCCTTTTCCTTAAACCACGCCCCCTTTCCTTAAACCACGCCCCCTTTTCCTTAAGCCACGCCCCCTTTTCCTTAAGCCACGCCCCCTTTTCCTTAAGCCACGCCCCCTTTTCCTTAAGCCACGCCCCCTTTTCCTTAAACCACGCCCCCCTTTTCCTTAAACCACGCCCCTTATCTTTAACCCACGCCCCTTTTCCTTAACCCACGCCCCCTTTTCCTTAAGCCACGCCCCCTTTTCCTTAAGCCACGCCCCCTTTTCCTTAAGCCACGCCCCCTTTTCCTTAAGCCACGCCCCCTTTCCTTAAGCCACGCCCCTTTACCACCTATGGCGGAAGCCCCTTTAACCCACCTCCGGGTGGCCACGCCCCCTTTCAGCCACCAGGCCACGCCCCCTCTGTTAAGCCCCGCCCCCTGCCGTAAGCCACGCCCCCCTGCGATAAGCCACGCCCCCTTTACGGTTCGCCCCATGCCCCCCAGCATAATTGAGGCCACGCCCCCTCGGGTCAGGCCACGCCCCCTCGGGTCAGGCCCCGCCCCCTCGGGTCAGGCCACGCCACCTGGTCGAGGCCACGCCCCCTGACCCGTGGCCCCGCCCCCAGGCCGGAAGTGGGCGTGTCCGACCCCGCGGTGCTCTCGGAGCTGGCCCAGGCGTGCCGGGAGCTGCTGGAGCTGGAGCCGCGCAGCCGGGGTAAGCCCCGCCCCCAACCCCCTTTAAGCCCCGCCCCCTTGTGTAACCACGCCCACCGCGCTGACCACGCCCCCTTTTTTTTGGTCAGGCTGCCTCCTGACCCTGGCGCTGCTGCTGGGCGCCCTGGACCCGCGGGCGCACCGCGACGAGCTGCGGCAGTGCCTGCGCGCCCTGCAGGTAGGGGGCGGGGCCTCCCGCAAAGGGGGGGCGGGGCCTGGAGGGAAAAGTGGGCGGGGCCTCAATGTGCCCCGCCCCCCCCCTCCCCCCGCCATGCCCGGGACAGGAGGCGGACCCGCTGCGGCGCGGCTTCGTGGCGGACGTGGCCTCGCGGGCGGAGGTGGCGCTGGAGGTGCTGCGGCAGGGGGCGGAGCCTGGGGAGATCCGCCTCCAGGATAAGGTAGGGGCGGGGCTTAGGGCTTGGGGGCGGGGCTTAGGGCGTGGGGGCGGGGCTTAGGGCTTGGAAGCTCCGCCCCCCCCAGCACCACGCCCTGCGGCGACCTCACCCCAAGCGTGGGTTGGCCACGCCCCCTGTTGGTTGGCCACGCCCCCTGTTGGTTGGCCACGCCCTCTGGGGGTTTGGCCACGCCCCCTATGGTTTGGCCACACCCTCTGGGGGTTTGGCCACGCCCCCTACGGTTTGGCCACGCCCCCTACGGTTTGGCCACGCCCCCAGGCGCTGACGTCACTGCCCCTGCTGGAGCACGCGGCCCTCGCCACCTGCCTGGAGCTGGCCCGGAACGAGCTGGGGGCGCTGCCCCCGGGGCTGGGGGGGCTGCGGCGGCTTCAGGTGGGGCCACGTGACCTGTCACGTGACTTTTTTTGGGGCGGGGGGGGGGTCACGCGGCGGCGGGGTCACGTGACTTTCCCCCCCGTTCAGGTGCTGGACGTGTCCCACAACAAGGTGCGGACCCTGCGGGGGCTCCCGCCCCTCCCGCGCCTGGAGGAGCTGCGATTGGACGGCAACCGTATCCTGGGGGCGGGGCTTAGCGCGAGGGGGCGGGGCTTTTGGCGTGGTGGGCGGGGCTTGGCGTGGTGGGCGGGGCTTAGCTTAAGGGCAGGGCTTCGTTCGGGTGGGCCTTAATGGGCGCGTGGGGGTAAGGGGCGGGGGCGGGGCTTATGGGAGGGGGCGGGGCTTGAAGAGTGGGCGTGGTGTTTGTGGGAGGGGCTTAGTAGAAGGGGGAGGGGCTTAAAGCGTGGGCGTGGCCTAGTGGGGAGTGGCACTTGGGTATGAATGAATGGGGGCTGGTGGGCGGGGCTTGTTGCAAGGGGCGGGGCCTCTCTGTGCCACGCCCTCCTTGACTCCGCCCCCCTCAGCTATAAGCCACGCCTCTGACCTGGCCCCATTGGCTGCCTGCCCCCGCCTGGCTCGCCTGCGATTGGCCGGGACGCCGCTGGCCGCCGCCCCCGAGGCCGCCGCCCAGCTGGACAAGCTCCTCCCCCACGTGGCCGTTGCCCTCGCCTGATTGGACGGCTCCGTTTGCTCTGTCCCCTTCCCCTGGACCTGGCTCCGCCTCCCTCGGGCCCTTAAAGGGGCAGGCGCCCCAATAAAGTGACGTCACGGGGGCGTGGCTCGTGGCCCCACCCAGGCACCAGCTCTTCCCAGCCCTGCCCGGTTCCTCCCAGTTCCTCCCAGTTGCTTCACCACCGGCCTGGTTGCACCACCGCAGGGCGGGGGGGGCCCCACGCGGCCGCCGGACCTGTTCGGCCGCCCCTGCCAAATAGTGAGCCTCGCCCGGGCTTGCCAAAAAGGGAGCCCGCCTTGCCGTGCCCTGCAGCCCTTCCCTTGCCAAATAGTGCTCCTGCCCTGCCGAATTATGAGCTGCCCGGCCCCTCCCAACAGCCGCCCTCCGGCTAAATAGTGAGGCGCCCCTGCCAAATAGCGAGCTGCCCCGCCCCTTGCGAAATCCTGAGCCTGTGGACGTGCCCTGTGGTTGCCCTGCCACATAGTGAGCCGCCTGCCACAAAGGGAGCCATTGCGTTGCGCCATTCTGCATCCGTGCCAGATAGTGAGCTCATGCTAAATAGAGAGCCGTTGGCTCATCCCATAGTGCCTCCCTTGCCAAACAGTGAGCCGGAGCACACAGGTGAGCCCTGCCAAATAGGGAGCCATTGCCCCATCCCATAGGGACCTCCTGCCAAATAAGGATCCGTTCACATCTTCTCTAGCATCCCCCTGCCAAATCCAGAGCCATTGTTTTTCCCTTGCCAAATGGGGAGCTATTGACCCGTCCCATAGCGTTCCCCTTGCCACATAGTGAACCCGCACACCTCCCGTAGCGACCCCTGCCAAATGGGGAGCCGTAGATCTCTCCCATAGCGTCTCCCTGCCAAATAAAGAGCCATTGGGTTCCCCATAGAGACCCCTGCCAAATAGCGAGCCGTTGCCCTACACCATAGCGTCCCCCCTGCCAGATAGTACGCCGCCACATAGTGAGCCACAGCCCCACCCCATAGGCGCCCCTCTTGCCACATAGTGACCGCCCGGCCCCACACGTGTGGGGCAATCGGGGGCGGGGCCTGCGGTGGCCACGCCCCTTCCTCCCCGGGGCCACGCCCCTTTCCCTAGAGCCAGCGGCACCAGTGGGAGAGGGGCACTGGGAGCACTGGGAGCTGCTGGGAGGTACTGGGGCAGCAGGAGGGGGCAACTGGGAAAACTGGGAGCACTGGGAGGGGGTTACTGGGCAAACTGGGAGAAGTTAGGCTGACTGGGAGCACTGGGAGGGGGTTACTGGGCAAACTGGGAGGACTGGGAGGGGGTTACTGGGCAAACTGGGAGCACTGGGAAGGGCTTACTGGGCAAACTGGGAGAAGTTAGGCTTACTGGGAGCACTGGGAGGGGGTTACTGGGCAAACTGGGAGAAGTTAGGCTTACTGGGAGCACTGGGAGGGGGTTACTGGGGTTACTGGGAGGACTGGGAGGGGGTTACTGGGCAAACTGGGAGCACTGGGAGGGGGTTACTGGGCAAACTGGGAGAAGTTAGGCTGACTGGGAGCACTGGGAGGGGGTTACTGGGCAAACTGGGAGGACTGGGAGGGGGTTACTGGGCAAACTGGGAGCACTGGGAAGGGCTTACTGGGCAAACTGGGAGAAGTTAGACTTACTGGGAGCACTGGGAGGGGGTTACTGGGCAAACTGGGAGAAGTTAGGCTTACTGGGAGCACTGGGAGGGGGTTACTGGGGTTACTGGGAGGACTGGGAGGGGGTTACTGGGCAAACTGGGAGCACTGGGAGGGGGTTACTGGGCAAACTGGGAGAAGTTAGGCTTACTGGGAGCACTGGGAAGGAGTTACTGGGAAAAGTGGGAGAAGTTAGGCTTACTGGGAGGGGGTTACTGGGCAAACTGGGAGCACTGGGAAGGGCTTACTGGGCAAACTGGGAGAAGTTAGGCTTACTGGGAGCAGTGGGAAGGAGTTACTGGGCAAACTGGGAGAAGTTAGGCTTACTGGGAGGGGGTTACTGGGCAAACTGGGAGCACTGGGAAGGGCTTACTGGGCAAACTGGGAGAAGTTAGGCTTACTGGGAGGACTGGGAGGGGGTTACTGGGCAAACTGGGAGAAGTTAGGCTTACTGGGAGCAGTGGGGGGGGTTACTGGGCAAACTGGGAGCACTGAGAAGGGCTTCCTGGGCAAACTGGGAGAAGTTAGGCTTACTGGGAGGACTGGGAGGAGGTTACCGGGCAAACTGGGGGCAGTTAGGCTTACTGGGAGGGGGTTATTGGGGTTACTGGGAGTACTGGGAGGGGGTTATTGGGCAAACTGGGAGCACTGGGAGGGAGTAGCAGGGCTGCTGGGAGGACCCAGGGGGGATACTGGGAGGACTGGTGGTTACTGGGAGCAGTGGGAGAGAGTTATTGGGCAAACTGGGAGCACTGGGAGGGGTCAGGAGGGTTACTGGGAGGACCCAGAGGGGCTTACTGGGAGAGGCTGCTGGGCAAACTGGGAGCACTGGGAGGGGTCAAAGAGTTACTGGGAGATGGGGGGGGGTTACTGGGAGGGCTCTGAGAGTCTTACTGGGGTAACTGGCAGCACTGGGAGGGATACTGGGAGCACTGGGAGGTGTACTGGGAGCACTGGGGTTACTGGGAGCACTAGGAGGGGCTGACTGGAAGCACTGGGGCAACTGGGAGTGCCGGGAGGGGGCTGCTGGGAGCCTGAGCAGGGGGCTACTGGGAGCGCTGGTGGGCACTGGGAGCACTGGTGGGCACTGGGAGCACTGGGAGGGGGCGGCGGGCGGACTGGGGGAACTGGTCGGGCCGCGGCGGGGGAGGAGGCGGGGGGGGGAGCGGCTCGGGCAGGCCCAGACCAGCGTCCCCGCGGCACTGGGAGGGACTGGGAGCACTGGGAGGGGCTGCCGGGCCCTACTGGGGGGACTGGGGTATACTGGGGGGGAACTGGGGTATACTGGGGGGGGACTGGGGGGTACTGGGGGGTTACTGGGGGGTACTGGGGGGGGTTACTGGGGCATACTGGGGGGAAATGGGCCATACCGGGGGGGTTACTGGGGGGAACTGGGCTATACTGGGAGTACTGGGGAGGTTACTGGGCCATACTGGGGGCACTGGGCTGTGCTGGACAGTAATGAGGGGGTTACTGGGCTAAACTGGGGTGAACTGGGGACACTGGGCCGTACTGGGAAGGGTTTGAAGGCCTCCGTGGGCCATTGTGGGAGGTGTTACTGGTGCATGGTGGTCCTTACTGGTTCCTGGGGGTCCATACTGGTTCATACTGGTCCTTACTGGTCCATACTGGTTTCTAGTAGAACGTACCGGTCCATAATGCTCTTACTGGTTATACTGGGAAGGGCTTGGGGGCCTTAAGGGGCCATTCTGGGAGGTCCATACTGGTTCCTGGGGGTCCATACTGGTTCCTGGGGGTCCTTACTGGTTCCTACTGGTCCTTACTGGTCCATACTGGTTTCTAGTAGAACGTACCGGTCCATAATGCTCTTACTGGTTATACTGGGAGAGGTTTGTAGGCCTTAATGGGCCATTCTGGGAGGTTCCAACTGGTCTGTGGTGATCCGTACTGGTTCCTGGGGGTTCCTAGTGGTCCTTACTGGTCCATACTGGTTTCTAATGGACTATACTGGTCCAAAATGCTCTTACTGGTTATACTGGGAAGGGCTTGGAGGCCTTAATGGGCCGTTCCTGGAGGTCCCTACTGGTTCCTGGTGGTCTCTACTGGTTCCTGGAGTTCCATACTGGTTCCTAAGGGTTCCTACTGGTCCTTACTGGTCCATACTCATTTTTAATGGACTGTACTGGTCCAAAACACTCTTACTGGTTATACTGGGAAGGGCTTGGGGGCCTTAATGGGCCACTGCGGGAGGTCTCTACTGGTTCCTGGTGGTCCCTACTGGTTCCTGGAGGTCCCTACTGGTTCCTGGAGTTCCATACTGGTTCCTGAGGGTTCCTACTGGTCCTTACTGGTCCATACTGGTTTCCAACGGACTCTACTGGTCCATAATGCTCTTACTGGTTATACTGGGAAGGGCTTGGGGGCCTTAATGGGCCACTGTGGGAGGTCCCTACTGGTTCCTGGGGGGTCCATACTTGTTTGTGGAGGTCCATACTGGTTCCTACTGGTCCATACTGGTCCCTACTGGTCCATACTGGTCCATACTCATTTTTAAAGGACTGTACTGGTCCAAAACACTCTTACTGGTTATACTGGGAAGGGCTTGGGGGCCTTAATGGGCCACTGTGGGAGGTCCCTACTGCTTCCTGGGGGTCCATACTGGTTCCTGGAGGTCCCTACTGGTTCCTGGAGTTCCATACTGGTTCCTGAGGGTTCCTACTGGTCCTTACTGGTCCATACTGGTTTCCAACAGACTCTACTGGTCCATAATGCTCTTACTGGTTATACTGGGAAGGGCTTGGGGGCCTTAATGGGCCACTGTGGGAGGTCCCTACTGGTTCCTGGGGGTCCCTACTGGTTCCTGGAGGTCCCTACTGGTTCCTGGAGTTCCATACTGGTTCCTGAGGGTTCCTACTGGTCCTTACTGGTCCATACTGGTTTCTAACGGACTCTACTGGTCCATAATGCTCTTACTGGTTATACTGGGAAGGGCTTGGGGGCCTTAATGGGCCACTGTGGGAGGTCCCTACCGGTTCCTGGGGGTCCCTACTGGTTCCTGGAGGTCCGTACCGGTCCGTACTGGTCCTTACTGGTCCGTACTGGTGCCCGCAGGCCATGCCGGACGCCGACCCCCGCCTGGACCCGGGCCGCTGGGCGGCCGCCAGCTTCCGGCCGCGGGGGGCGCCCGCCGCCCCCGCCCCCCGCCCCCGCCGGGGCTTCTGGCGCCGCCTCGGGGGGTGCTGCGGGTGCTGCGGGTGCTGCCGGCGCGGCAACGAGGACTGGGAGCCCCCCCCCGGGGAGGTGCCGGGGCGGCGGCCCCCCCAGCCGATACGGCCAGGTGGGTTTCGGGCCGAGAAACGGCGCTTTTCGGCAAAAAATTAAAAAAAAAATAATCATGACCGAAAAAAGGCGGTTTCGAGGCTCCCCGCGGGGAAGGAGCGGCGGTTTCGGGTCCCCCCCCCCCCGAAGAAATTTGGGGGGTTTTCCCCCCCCCACCCCCCTGTTTGGTGCCGGGGGGGGGGGGGTTCCTCGTGTTGTACCCCTCCCCTTCTTCCACCCTGCCACGTTTTGGGGCGAAAAAATGCCATTTTGGGACTGTTTCCAGGCTCTTTTCACAAAGACAGTTTCGAGGCCCCCCCCCAGTGCCACTTTTAGGGGTTTTATTGCCCCCCCCCAGGGAAATTTAAGGGTTTTGGGGTCCCCCCTCTTAGCACCCCTCCCCTACCCCATCCCCGGATTCCCCAGTCGCCATTTTAGGCCAAAATCACTGCTTTTTGGGACATTTTGGGCTATTTGGGGGCAAAAAGGCAGTGTCGAGGCCCCCCCCGAAAGCCCTTTTAGGGTTTTTACGCCCCCTAAAGGGGAATTTAAGGGGTTAAAGCCCCCATCCCCTTAACACCACTCCTCGCTGTGTCTCAGCGTCCCCATTTTGGGGTAAAAAACACCCTTTTCGGGTCCATTTGCGGGCTGTTTGGTAGGGAAAGCGCTGCTCGGTGGGGAAACGACGGTTTCAAGGCCCCCCCGAGGGGGGCGGATTTCGGGGTGGTTTTGGGGGTTCCCGGGGTCGGATTCGCGCCGGGTTTTCACCGCCCGACGCCCCCCCCAGGCCTGTTGGCCCCCCGGGGCCTGGTGGTGGGCTCGGCGGCCAACCGGGTGGCCCACCGCACCTCCGAGTTCGCCTGCCCCCACCTGGTGGTGCGCCGGGGGCAGCCCTTCGACCTCCGCGTCCTCCTGCCCCGGCCCTTCGACCCCGAGGACGACAGCCTCTGCGTGGAGCTCACCCTCGGTCAGCGGGGGCGTGGGGGGCGGTGGGGGGGCGAGGGGAGGCCGTGGGGGGCGAGGGGAGGCCGTGGGGGGCGAGGGGAGGCCGGGGAAGGGCGAAGGGGGAAAGGGGAAGGGCAAGGGGGGAAGGGGAAGGGCAAGGGGGGAAGGGGAAGGGAGGCCAAGGAAGGGCAAGGGGGGAAGGGGAAGGGAGGCCGGGGAAGGGGAAGGGAGGATGGGGAAGAGCAAAGGGGAAAGGGGGAAGAGCAGGGAAGGCCGGGGAGGGCGAGGGGAGGATGGGGAAGGGCGAAGGGGGGAAGGGGAAGGGGAAGGGAGGCCAAGGAAGGGCAAGGGGAGAAGGGGAAGGGAGGACGGGGAGGGCGAGGGGAGGGTGGGGAAGGGCGAAGGGGGAAAGGTGAAGGGCAAGGGGGGAAGGGGAAGGGCAAGGGGGGAAGGGGAAGGGAGGCCAAGGAAGGGCAAGGGGGGAAGGGGAAGGGAGGCCGGGGAAGGGGAAGGGAGGCCGGGGAGGGCGAGGGGAGGATGGGGAAGGGCGAAGGGGGGAAGGGGAAGGGGAAGGGAGGCCAAGGAAGGGCAAGGGGAGAAGGGGAAGGGGAAGGGAGGCCGGGGAGGGTGAGGGGAGGATGGGGAAGGGCAAAGGGGGAAAGGGGAAGGGCAAGGGGGGAAGGGGAAGGGCAAGGGGGGGAAGGGGAAGGGAGGCCAAGGAAGGGCAAGGGGGGAAGGGGAAGGGAGGCCGGGGAAGGGGAAGGGAGGATGGGGAAGAGCAAAGGGGAAAGGGGGAAGAGCAGGGAAGGCCGGGGAGGGCGAGGGGAGGATGGGGAAGGGCGAAGGGGGGAAGGGGAAGGGGAAGGGGAAGGGAGGCCAAGGAAGGGCAAGGGGAGAAGGGGAAGGGGAAGGGAGGACGGGGAGGGCGAGGGGAGGGTGGGGAAGGGCGAAGGGGGAAAGGTGAAGGGCAAGGGGGGAAGGGGAAGGGCAAGGGGGGAAGGGGAAGGGCAAGGGGGGAAGGGGAAGGGCAAGGGGGGAAGGGGAAGGGAGGCCGGGGAAGGGGAAGGGAGGCCAGGGAGGGCGAGGGGAGGATGGGGAAGGGCAAAGGGGAAAGGGGGAAGAGCAGGGAAGGCCGGGGAGGGCGAGGAGAGGGGAGGCCAGGGAAGGGAGGCTGGGGAAGGGGAGGGGAGGCCCGGGAAGGTCAATTAAGGGTTGAGGGTTAATTGGGGGCGTGGTGACATCACGCAAGCTGTGATGACATCGCCCAGGAGGGGCGAGGACGCCACTGAGGCCGCCGCCGCGCCCCTTGTTTGGGGGGTGGACTCGGCCCCGCGCCCCCGCCGCGGGGCGCGATGACCTCACCCGGGGGCGTGGCGACCTCGCCTGCCCTGGCGGTGACGTCACGCCGGGGCCGATGACGTCACGCCGCGGCCGATGACGTCACGGCGGGCCGGTGATGTCACCCGGCAGGCCCCAACCCGCAGGTGGCCAAGGGCACCCACGTCCTCATCCCGCTGGGCGAGGCCTCGGCCACCGGCTGGACGGCGGAGGAGGAGGAGCGGGAGGAAGGGGCGGAGCTCCCCGGAGGCCCCGCCCTCCGCCTCTGCGTCACGGCCCCGCCCGACGCCCCCATTGGCCGCTACCGCCTCAGCGTCAAGACCCGCACGGGGGTCGGGGAGTACGCCGCCCCCTTCGAGGACGCCAACGACATCATCCTCCTCTTCAACCCCTGGTGCCCCGGTGAGTCGGAAGCGTTTCGGGGCAAAAAGCAACGGAGTTGGGCAAGCTGGGGGCTCCTTGCGGTGAGATTCGGCGGTTTCGGGGCTCCCCCGCGGGTTATTTGGGGGTTTCGGGGCTCCCCGGGTTGAGATTTGGCGGTTTCGGGGCTCCCCAATCTCAGTTTAGCGGTTTCGAGGCTCCCTAGGTTGAAATTTGGCAGTTTTGGGGCTCCCCGGGTTGAGATTTGGCGGTTTTGGGGCTCCCCAATCTCAGTTTAGCGGTTTTGAGGCTCCCTAGGTTGAAATTTGGCAGTTTCGGGGCTCCCCGGGGTGAGATTTGGCGGTTTTGGGGCTCCCCGGGTTGAGATTTGGCAGTTTTGGGGCTCCCCAATCTCAGTTTAGCGGTTTTGAGGCTCCCCGGGTTGAAATTTGGCAGTTTCGGGGCTCCCCGGGTTGAAATTTGGCAGTTTTGGGGATCCCCGGTGCAAGATTTGTCAGTTTTGGGGCTCCCCATGGTGAGATTTGGCAGTTTTGGGGCTCCCTGGGTTGGTATTTGTCGGTTTTGGGCCTCCCCGGGTTGAGATTTGGCGGTTTTGGGGCTCCCCGGGTTGAGATTTGGCAGTTTCGGGGCTCCCCGGGTTGAGATTTGGCGGTTTCGGGGCTCCCCGGGTTGAGATTTGGCGGTTTCGGGGCTCCCCGGGTTGAGATTTGGCGGTTTTGGGGCTCCCCAATCTCAGTTTAGCGGTTTTGAGGCTCCCCGGGTTGAAATTTGGCAGTTTCGGGGCTCCCCGGGTTGAGATTTGGCGGTTTTGGGGCTCCCCGGGTTGAGATTTGGCGGTTTTGGGGCTCCCCGGGGTGAGATTTGGCGGTTTTGGGGCTCCCCAATCTCAGTTTAGTGGTTTTGAGGCTCCCTAGGTTGAAATTTGGCAGTTTCGGGGCTCCCCGGGGTGAGATTTGGCGGTTTTGGGGCTCCCTGGGTTGAGATTTGGCGGTTTCGGGGCTCCCCGAGGTGAGATTTGGCAGTTTTGGGGCTCCCCGGGTTGAGATTTGGCGGTTTCGGGGCTCCCCGGGGTGAGATTTGGCGGTTTTGGGGCTCCCGGGGTTGAGATTTGGCGGTTTTGGGGCTCCCCGGGTTGAGATTTGGCGGTTTTAGGGCTCCCCGGGTTGAGATTTGGCGGTTTCGGGGCTCCCTGGGGTGAGATTTGGCGGTTTCGGGGCTCCCCGCAGATGACAACGTCTACATGGAGAAGACGAGCGACCTTAACGAGTACGTCCTTAACGAGACGGGGCGCATCTTCTATGGCACCGAGGACCAGATCGCCGAGCGCTCCTGGAACTACGGGCAGGTACCCCAAAAAAAGAGGGGGGGGGAACCCCAAAAATGTAGGGCCCCAAAAACGGGAGAATCCTCCCCAAAAATGGGGACGACCCCAAAAATCTGGGTGGGAACCTCAAAAGAACTGAGGACCCCAAAATGGGGAGGTGGAACCCCAAAATGTTGAATTGAACCCCAAAATGGGCAGGTGGGACCCCAAAATTTGGGGATATCCTAAAACGGAGGATCCTAAAAAATGGAAAACACCTAAAAAACCATAGAATGTCCCCAAAATCATGATGGGCCGTCTCCGAAAAATGATTGGGGGTTCCCAAAACCGTCGCAGATCCAGGGGGGACCCCAAAAGAGCTGCTGGATTTTGGGGTGGATTGTGGTGATTTTGGGGCGGATCGGGGGGAATTTTGGGGTGGATTTGGGGGATTTTGGGGCGCCCCTGATTTCGGGGTCCCCCCAGTTTGATGCAGGGGTGCTGGAGGCCTGCCTCTACATCCTGGACCGCCGCGGGATGCCCCACAGCGCCCGGGGGGACCCTGTCATGGTGTCCCGTGTCGTCTCCGCCATGGTGGGTTTTGGGGAAAATTCTGAGGTTTTTGGTTATAAAGCGATGGGGTGCGCCGAGAGGGTTTGGGGGGAAATACTGGGGTTTTGTGGGAGCCGACGTGGGTTTTTGGAGGTTGATTCCATTGGGTTTTGTCTTTCTTTGGGATTTTGGTGGCTTCTGATAACGTTTCGGGGGGAGTTTCAACAAGATTCGGGGGCGTTTCCACGAGTTTTGAAGGGTTCTGACGGGATTTGGGGCGATTTCATGGGATTTGGGAGCTTTTGGGGGGTTTTGGTGGCTTCTAGTGAGGGAAGTTCGGGATTTGGGGGCATTCCCTTGGGTTTGGGCCTTCTGATGGCATTTTTGGGTGAGTTTTAATGGGATTTGGAGGTTTTTGGGGTGTCCTATTGATTTTTGGGGCACCCTATTGATTTTTGGGGCACCCTATTAATTTTTGGGGCACCCTATTGATTTTTTGAGGTCCCCTAACACTCCCAGGAGGCAATTTGGGGTTTTGGGGCGCATTTTGGGTGGTTTTCATTGGGTTCTTGAGGTAATTTTGCACATTCCGTCCTCTCCTGCCGCCATCTTGGTGCGTTGGGCGGCGCCGTTTCCGGCGCCTCATTTTGGGGTGTTTCGGGGCATTTTGGGGTTTTTGGGGGCGTTCTGCCCCTCTGTGAGGTTTCGGGGTGCCGCAGGTGAACTCCCTGGACGACAACGGGGTGCTGGTGGGCAACTGGACGGGCGACTACGCGCAGGGCACCAACCCCTCGGCCTGGGCCGGCTCCGTGGACATCCTGCGGGCCTACCACCGCGGCGGCGCGCCCGTGCGCTTCGGCCAGTGCTGGGTCTTCGCCGGCGTCATGACGACCGGTACTGGGCCATACTGGTCTATACTGGGAGGGGGGAGGGGGTGGGTGGTGATAGGGGTGGTGTGATGGGGGGGGAGGTGGGGGTAGGGCGGGGGCTTGGGCCTGGTTTGCATGGGTTTGGGTCCGGTTTGGGTGGTTTTGGGGTGTGATTTGTACCGGTTTGACTCCAGTTTGGACCAGTTTGATCCAGTTTATACCGGTTTGACTCCAGTTTATACTGGTTTGACCCTATTTATACTGGTTTTACCCCACCTCATGTCGGTTTGAGCCCAATTCATAGTGCCTTGACTCCATTTTACACCAGTTTGACCCCGGTTTATACCGGTTTGACTCCAGTTTATGTGGTTCTGGGCACGGTTTATACTGGTTTATACCAGTTTAACCCCATTTTTTACCAGTTTGACTCCGGTTTATACTGGTTTGACTCTGGTTTATACCAGTTTAACCCCAATTTGTACCGGTTTGACTCCGGTTTATACCAGTTTAACCCCAGTTTATACCGGTTTGACTCCGGTTTATACCAGTTTTATGCCACTTTTTACCAATTTGAGCCCTGTTCATACCGTTTTGAGCCCGGTTCATACTGGTTTGACTCTAGTTTATACTGGTTTGATCCTAGTTTATATTTTTTTGCCCCCGGTTCATACTGGTTTATACTGGGAGAGGGTGTGAGGTGGTCTCAGAGCACCTGGGAGCCACGAGGAGGTGCTCGGAGTAAGGGAGAGAAGTTGAGTCAAGGTTCTTGGCTACATACTGGTCTGTACTGGTTCATACTGGTCTGTACTGGTTCATATTGGTCTATACTGGTTCTGACTGGTCTGTACTGGTGGGCGCAGTGCTGCGGTGCCTGGGGCTGCCCACCCGCACCGTCACCAACTACAACTCGGCCCACGACACCGACGTCTCCCTCACCACCGACATCTACTTCGACGAGAACATGCGGCCCATGGAGCGCCTCAACACCGACTCCGTCTGGTACTGGTTTATACTGGTTTATACTGGTTTGGGCCGGGCGGGCGCGGGGCAGCAGCACCAGGAGGGCACAAGGAGGTGGTTTGCGGCACCACGGGGGTAGGAATGGCTGGCAGAGCGGCTCCTTCTGGGTCATACTGGTCTGAACTGGTCCATGCTGGTTCATACTGGCTTATACTGGTCTGCGCAGGAACTTCCATGTGTGGAACGACTGCTGGATGAAGCGCCCCGACCTCCCCGATGGCTACGACGGGTGGCAGGTGGTCGACGCCACCCCGCAGGAGACCAGCAGCGGTACTGGTTTATACTGGTTTATGGAACACAGTCATTTATACTGGTTTATACCAGTTTATACTGGTTTATACTGGGAGGTGCTGGGAGGAGACCTGGGTGGGAGGTTCAGGGGATGGTTGGTGGCCAATGGGCAGCCCTTTGTGCTGGTCTGTACTGGTCTATACTGGCCTGTACTGGTCTGTACTCGTGTATACTGGTCGGTATGGGTCTGTACTGGTCTGTACTGGTCTGTACTGGTTTGTGCTGCCCCTCACAGGGCTCTTCTGCTGCGGGCCCTGCTCGGTGACGGCGGTGAAGAACGGCGAGGTCTTCCTCAAGTACGACACCCCATTCGTCTTCGCTGAGGTAGGGGGCGTGGTTTATCCGCAGGGGGCGTGGGTTATCGTCCAATGGGGCGGGGCTTGGGGCTGGTGGGCGGGGCTTGGGGCTGGTGGGCGGGGCTTGGGGCTGGTGGGCGGGGCTTGGGGCTGGTGGGCGGGGCTTGGGGCCGGGGCAGGCTCCATGGGAGGGGTGGGGGCACAAGAGGGCGGGGGTCAGCGCTAAGGGGGTGGGGCTAAGGGGGTGGCGGGCGTGGCGTGTGCTAACGAGGGGGGTGTGTCCATGCTAATGAGGGGGGCGTGGCCACAGGTGAACAGCGACAAGGTGTACTGGCAGCGGCAGCCCAACGGGGCCTTCTCGGTGGTGCACGTGGAGGAAGGCGCCATCGGGCGCCGCATCAGCACCCTGGGGGCGGGCTCGGGGGCCCGCATCGACATCACCCACCAATACAAGCACCCCGAGGGTGAGGCCACGCCCCCCTTCCTGGCCACGCCCCCTTCCTGGCCACGCCCCCCTTCCTGGCCACGCCCCCCTCCCTCTGGCTCTGACCTGACCCAACGAGCCTTGACCCCGAGCCTTGACCCCGAGCCTTGACCCCATTGTTCCTGAGCCCGTCAGCCAATGAGGGCTGGGCCCTTGTGTCTGTGACCTGGTGACCCTTGACCCCCGCGACCCCCAGACCCTTGACCCATCACCCTTTGACCCCAAAAACCCATCACCCCTTGACCCGTTGACCTCAAGACCCCCTGACCCCATGACCCATTGACCTCAAGACCCCGTAACCCTTGACCCATTGACCTTAAGACCTCAAGACCCCTTGACCCTTGACCTCTAGACCCCATGACCTCAAGACCCACAACCCTCGACCCACGACCCCATCCCCTTTGACCCCGTTGACCCAACCGCCCCCACCCCATGACCCCTTGACCCCGGGACCCCCTAACCCTACTTCGCGTGACCTCCTCCCGTGCCCCTTGACCCCTGACCTCTAACCCCTGCCCCCCACAGGCTCGGAGGAGGAGCGCCGCGCCGTCTCCACAGCCACCTCCCACGGCTCCCGGCCCCGCACCCGGGGGACCCCGTCCACCGGGGAGGTGACGGTGACGGTGGGGGCGGGGCCGGCGGTGGCGGGGGCGGAGCTAGAGCTGCGGGTGGTGGCCCGCAACCAGGGGGCGGAGCCTCGGACGCTCCGCCTCCGCCTGGCCCTCGCCCCCGTCCGCTACACCGGGGTGGCCGGGGCCCCCTTCCGCCAGGAGCAGCACCGGCGCGCCGTGCCCCCGGGGCAGGGTGAGGCCCGTGACCCCCTGAGGACCCCCCCAAAAAATCCCCCCGGGACCTCGGGGGATCGCCCAACGCCGTGTCCCCCCCCATCCCCGCAGAGGAGACGGTGACGATGACGGTGGGGTACGCGGAGTACGGCCCCCACGTGGGCGACCAGGACGCGCTGAAGCTGTCGGTGGCCGGGGCGGTGGAGGAGACCGGGCAGGTGGTGGCCAAGGAGCTGCGCGTGCGGCTGCAGGCGCCCGACCTCACGCTCACGGTAGGGGCCGGCCGCGTCCCTCGGGTCCCGGCCGTGTCCCTTGGGTCCTGTCCATGTCCCCTGGGTTCCATCTTGGGCCCCATCCGTGTCCTTTGGGCTCCGTCTGTGTCCCTTGGGCTCCGTTTTGGGCCTCGTCCATGTCCTTTGGGTCCTATCCACGTCCTTTGGGTTCCATCTTGGGTCTCCTCCGTGTCCCTTGGGCCCTGTCCGTGTCCTTTGGGTCCCATCCACATCCCTTGGGTTCCACCTTGGGCCTTGTCCATGTCCCTTGGGCCTTGTCCATGTCCTTGGGTCCCTTGGGTTCCATCTTGGGCCCCATCCGTGTCCTTTGGGCTCCGTCTGTGTCCCTTGGTCTCCATTTTGGGCCTTGTCCATGTCCTTTGGGTCCCATCCACATCCCTTGGGTTCCACCTTGGGCCTTGTCCATGTCCCTTGGGCCTTGTCCATGTCCTTGGGTCCCTTGGATTCCATCTTGGGCCCCATCTGTGTCCCTTGGGCTCCATTTTGGGCCTTGTCCATGTCCTTTGGGTCCCACCCACATCCCTTGGGTCTACCTCCATGTCCCTTGGGCCCCCGTCCACATTCCTTCGGTCCCGTCCTTGTCCCCTGGGTTCCATCTTGGGCCCCACCCGTGTCCTTTGGGCCTTGTCCACATCACTTGGGTTCCATCCATGTCCTTTGGGCTCCATTTTGGGCCCCATCCATGTCCCTTGGTCCCCATCCACGTCCCTTGGGCCTTGTCCCCATCCCCTGGGTTCCATCTTGGGCCTTGTCCATGTCCCTTGGGCCCCATCCATGTCCCTTGGGTCCCCTGGGCTCCATTTTGGGCCTTGTCCACGTCCTTTGGGCCTTGTCCATGTCCCTTGGGTTCCATCTTGGGCCTTGTCCATGTCCCTTGGGCCCCATCCATGTCCCTTGGGTCCCCTGGGCTCCATTTTGGGTCTTGTCCACGTCCTTTGGGCCTTGTCCATGTCCCTTGGGTTCCATCTTGGGCCTCATCCATCTCCCTTGGGTCCCATCCATGTCCCTTGGGCCTTGTCCACGTCCGTTGGGTTCCATCTTGGGCCTCATCCATCTCCCTTGGGTCCCATCCATGTCCCTTGGGCCCCGTCCACGTCCCTTGGGCCCCTTGGGCTCCATCTTGGGTCCCATCCACACCCCTTAGGCCTTGTCCGTGTCCCTTGGGTTCCGCCCATGTCCTGTGGGCCTTGTCCATGTCCCTTGGGCTCCATCTTGGGCCTCGTCCATCTCCCTTGGGTTCCTGGGTTCCATCTTGGGCCTAGTCCCCATCCCCTGGGACTCCTCCCCCTCCCTTGGGCCCCGTTCCTGTCCTTGGGTCCCTTGGGTGCCACCTCGGCCCCGTCCCAACCCTGTCCCCCCGTGTCCCCCGCAGCTGCTGGCGCCGGCGGTGGTGGGCCAGGAGGTGCCGGTGCAGGTGGTCTTCCAGAACCCGCTGCCGCGGGCGCTGACGGGCGCCGTGCTGCGCATGGAGGGCGCGGGGCTGTCCTGCCCCCAGGCCGTCACCGTGGGGTGGGGACACCGGGATGGGGGGTGGGGGGTGGGGGGTGGGGACATGGGTGGGGGAGGGATTTGGGTGGGGGTTGGGGTCCCAAGTGGTGGGGTGGGTGGCTGTGGGGTGGGGGACCTAATGGGGGTGGGGTGGGGAGCGTGGGGCACCCAAACGGTCCATGGGGCACCCAAAGGGTCCATGGGGCACCCAATCACCTCTCGGACATCTAGTCAACCTTGGTGGCACCCAAAGGGGCTGTAGGTCACCCAAAGGGTCCATGGGGCACCCAATCACCTCTCGGACATCTAGTCAACCTTGGTGGCACCCAAAGGGGCTGTAGGTCACCCAAACATCCATGAGGCACCCAAAGGGTCCATGGGGCACCCAACCAACCCTGGTAGCTCCCAGTCACCTCTAGGGCACCCAGTCAACCTTGGTAGCACCCAAAGGAGCCGTGGGGCACCCAACCATCCCTGGGACACCCAATGGGTCTAAGGGGCACCCAACCACCTCCAGGGCACCCAAAGGGGCTGTAGGGCACCAAATCATTGATGGGGCACCCAAAGGGTCCACAGGGCACCCAACCACCTCTAGGGCACCCATTCATCTGTGGTAGCACCCAAGGGGTCCATGGGGCACCCAACCACCCCCGGGGCCCCCAGTCACTGATGGGGCACCCAAAGGGGCCATGGGGCACCCAACGACCTCTTGGGCACCCAAAGGGTCTATGGGGCACACAATCACCTCTAGAGCACCCAATGACCTATGGGGCACCCAATGGGTCTGTAGGGCACCCAACAGGTCTATAGGGCACCCCCCCACCCCCGTCAGCACCCCAGGGTGCCCGCGTGCCACCCGTGTCCCCGTTGTCCCCGCAGGACGGTGGAGGCGGGGCAGACGCTGCGGCTCCGGCAGCCGGTGGTGCCGCTGCGCCCGGGGCGCCGGCGCCTGGTGGCGGCCATGGAGAGCGCCCAGCTGGGCCCCGTGCACGGCACCCTCCAGTTCGACGCCGCCCCCGACCCTACTGGGAACGCTGGGAGCGCCGCCGAGCCCCCGCCCCGCACCCGCAGGGGGCGACGCCGCCGGGCGCGCCCCGCTGGGAGCACCGGGGGGTGACTGGGGGGGGACTGGGAGCACTGGGAGGGGGGTATGGGGTGACTGGAGGGGGACTGGGAGTACTGGGAGGGGACTGGGAGGGAACTGGGAGCACTGGGAGGGGTATGGAGGGCACTGGGAGGGGACTGGGGGCAACTGGGAGGGGATTGGGGGCACTGGGGGGGGACTGGGAGAGGACTGGGAGCACTAGGAGGGGGATAAGGGGTCATTGGGAGGGACTGGAGGAGACTGGGAGCACTGGGAGGGGACTGGGAGGACGTCAGAGGGTACTGGGGGCACTGGGAGGGTGACTGGGTGTACTGGGAGGGCTCAGTGGTGATACTGGGAGGACTGGGAGCAGGAATGGGGGCTACTGGGAGCACTGGGGCCAGGCACAGGGGTTACTGGGAGCACTGGGGACTTGCTGGGAGCACTGGGACCAAGCATGGGGGTTACTGGGAGCACTGGGGGGGCTACTGGGAGCACTGGGGCCAGGCATGGGGTTACTGGGAGCACTGGGAGCGCTACTGGGAGCAGATATTAGGGTTACTGGGAGCACTGGGAGCCGATATCGGGGTTACTGGGAGCACTGGGACTGTTACAGGGAGCTCCGGGGGAGCCCCGCCCACCCCTGGCCCCTCCCCCCGACCCGCCCCCGATGACGTCACCGCCCCTCCCCGTGACGTCACCCAATAAAGCGCTGCGCCGCAGCCCCGCCCCCCGCGTCGTTATTGGGGGGGGGGGAGGAAGGAAGCGCGGGAAAAGTGACGTCACAAAGGCGCCGCGCCGCCAATCGGGGAAGGGGGGCGGGGCCGCGGCGCGCTGACGTCACTTCCGGCGCCGCCGCCGAGCACGCGGGGCCGCCCTCGGAGTCCCGGCGCCGCCGCAGCCCCCGCGCGGGGCCCGCCCCCCCCCCACCGGAAGTGACGCAACCGGGAGGGAGGGGCCATGGGGAGGAGTGACGTCAGGTGTGCCGGGGGGGCGGGGCTGCGGGGGGCGGGGCTTCCGGGTTGGGGGACGAGCGGGGGAGGGGGGCGGGGCTACGGGGGACGGGGGCGTGGTCACCGGGTGGGCGTGGCCATGGGGGATGGGCGGGGCCTGGGAGCCGAGGGGCGGGGTCATGGAGGTGGGGGCGGGGCCTGGGAGATGGGGCGGGGCTTGAGGCAGGGCTTTGGGCTAAATGGGGGGGTCTGGGGGCGGGGCTACGGGGCGGTGGGCGGGGCTATAAGGATGTGGGCGGGGCCACGAGGCAATGGGCGGGGCTATAAGGCAGTGGGCGGGGCTACGGGGCGGTGGGCGGGGCTATAAGGCAGTGGGCGGGGCCACGAGGCAGCATTCCGGGCTGAGGGGCTGGTGCGGCGCCATATATGGGCATGTGGGCGGGGCTTTCGGCAAGTGGGCGGGGCTATCACCTCGTGGGCGGGGCCCCACCCTGACCCCGCCCACCCACCCACCCCCAGCCCCCCCCTGGCCCTGCGGCTGGCGCTGGCGGGGGCGTGGCACGTGGTGCGGGGGCGGAGCCTGGCCCAGTTCCCGCGGGTGCTGCGGCTGCTGGAGGCCGTGGGGCGGGCGGCTCCGGGCGCCGTCCGCTTCCGGCACGGGGCCCGCCTGCGCCTCGGCCTGCAGGCCGCCGTGAGTACCCCTGCCCCCTTCCCAGCACCCCCTGCGCCCTGCGAGATGGCCGACGCCCTGCCCGTCCCCCGTCATAAAATGGCTGACGCCCTACCCATCGTCCCTTGAGCCCTACAAGATGGCCGACGCCCTTCCCGTCACCCCCTAGGCCCTCTCGCCCTTCCCATCATCCCCCACAAGACATGGCCGGCAACCTTCCCATCACCCTCTGGGCCCTACAAGATGGCCGACGCCCTTCCCATCACCCCCTGGTCCTCACAAGATGGCCGACGCCCTTCCCATCATCCTCTGAGCCCTACAAGATGGCCGACGCCCTTCCCATCACCCCCTGGTCCTCACAAGGTGGCCGACGCCCTTCCCGTCGTCCCTCACAAGACGTAACCAGCGGCCATCTTCCCCCCTCGGCGGCCCTCTTCCTCCCTCATCTTCCTCCCTCCGTGGCCGCCGGCTTCTTCCTCGGTGGCCATTTTCCCCCCTCGTTGACCACCTTCTCCCCTCGTTGGCCGCTTTCCCCCCTCGGTGGCCATTTTATCTCCTCGCTGGCCAGCGTCCCTCCTTGGCGGCCATCTTCCCACCCCGTCAGCCATCTTCCTCCCTCATCTTCCTCCCTCCATGGCCGCCGTCTTCTTCCTCGTTGGCCATTTTCCCCCCTCGTTGGCCATTCTCCCCCCTCGTTGACCACTTTACCCCCTCGGTGGCCATTCCGCCCCCTCGGTGGCCATTCCCCCCCCTCGGTGGCCACTTCCCCCGCCCCACAGGTGGTGGTGCGGATGCTGCAGGAGGCGCAGCCGGACGGGAAGATCCTGGACGCCATCGACTCCTTCTTCCCCGAGGGCGACGGCGCGGCCATGGCGGGGCACGGCCTGGCGGTGGGCACCGGGGGGGGGACACGGGGACGGGGGGGGGACACTGGGACGGGGGGGGGGACACTGGGACGCCCCCTGACCCCCCCCGGTGCCCCCCCAGACCCCGCGGGACCTGGCGCTGGTGGAGGAGGCGCAGGAGAGCTTCCGCGAGCTGGTGCTGGCGCTGCTGGGGGACAGCCGGCGGCGGGCGGCCTACCTGCGGGTAGGTACTCCCAGTACGGCCCAGCGCCTCCCAGTAGGGTCCTGGGGTCTCCCAGTAGGGTTCTGGGGTCTCCCAGGGGGGTTCTGGGGCCTTCCAGTGAGGCCCTGGGGCCTTCCGGTATGGACCAGGGCCTCCCAGTAGGGCCTTGGGCTCTTCTAGTAGGGCCTGGGGACTCCCAGTAGGGTCCTGGGGTCTTCCAGTAGGGCCCTGGGGCCTCCCAGTACGGCCCAGTGCCTCCCAGTAGGTCCTTGGGGTCTTCCAGAATGGCCCTGGGGCCTCCCAGTAAGGCCCTGGGGCCTTCCTGTATGGACCAGGGCCTCCCAGTAGGGCCTTGGGGTCTTCCAGTAGGGCCTGGGGACTTCCAGTAGGGTCCTGGGGTCTTCCAGAATGGCCCTGGCGTCTCCCAGTAGAGCCCAGTGCCTCCCAGTATGTCCATGTTGCCTCCCAGGGGCTCCCCAGTGCCTCTTTGTGCCGCCCAGTTCCACGGTAGCACTTCCCAGTGCCTCCCAGTTGCTCCCAGTGCCTCCCAGTTCTTCCCAGTACCCTCCCAGTTGCTCCCAGTACCCTCCCAGTTGCTCCCAGTACCCTCCCAGTTGCTCCCAGTCCCTTCCTACCACCTCCCAGCCCCTCCCAGCCCCCCCAGTCCCCCCCTAGGGCTGCTGGGGCGGTGCCGGGGGGGCTCCCAGTCCCTCCCAGTTCCCTCCCAGTTGCCTCCCAGTGTCCCGCAGGGCCCGGCGCGGCGGGAGTACGGGGAGCCGTTCCTGCAGGCCCTCGAGGGCCTCTTCTACGAGTTCCTGCAGCGCCTCGAGAGCGCCCTGCCCCCCCCCGACCTCACCAAGGTGGGCGTGGCCTCAGGGGTGGGGTCAAAGGGGGCGGGGTCACAGGGGGCGGGGCCTAACGGGGGGAGGGGCTGGGAGGGGGGATGGGGGGCGGGGAGAGGTGGGGGGTTGGGGGCGGGGCTTAGCGGTGGGCGGGGTTTGGTGGGGTGGGGGCGTGGCCCGGCGTTGGCCCCGCCCCCGAGGTCACAATGAGGGGGCGGGGCTTCAATGGGTGGGGCACAAAGGGGCGGGGCGTAAGGGGGCGTGGCCGCTGGAGGCCCCGCCCCCCTTCTAAGCCCCGCCCCCTCCCCCAGCTTCAGGAAGTGGTGTGGAGCCAATCGGGGCCCGGGGCCCGCCCCCGGGAGCTGCCAATCCTCAGCCGGTACCTGGTGGACATGGGCCACGCCCACCGCGGTAGGCGGGGCTTATTCGGGAGGAGGGGGCGGGGCTTAACGCGCAAGGCCACGCCCCCTTGACGCCAAGCCCCGCCCCCCTCAGCCTCGTTGCCGCGCCCCCTGAGGCGGAGCTGCCGCCAGCTGGAGCCCGCCCCCCGGTGAGAAGCCCCGCCCCCTCCCCTTAGCCCCGCCCCTTTTTGGCACCTGCCCGCCGATTAGCCCCGCCCCCTCTTGTAGCCCCGCCTCCAGGTCCGCCAATCCCCGCCCCGGGCTCCGCAGGCTCCGCCCCCTCCGCACCGCGCCATTGGGTGAGTGTCGGGAAGGGGGCGTGGCCTCAAAGGGGGGGGCGTGGCCACGCTGACCCCCCCCCCCGCCTCCCCCCCCTTCAAGAATTCATCGGTGACGTCATCAGCGACTCGGACTCGGACAGCTTGCCCCGCAGGAAGGTGGGGCCGTTAATTAGGGGGGGTAATTAGCGGGGCAATTAGGGGGGGAGGGATTCATTGGGGGGAATTAATTAACGGCGCCCCTCCCCCTTCTGTTCCCTTCTCCAGGGCCGCGTCCTGCCCCTCCCCCGCCGCGCGATGCTCACTGCAGGTCAGTGTTAATGAACCCCCTGCTCGTTAATTGCCCCCCGCGCTAATTAGCGCTTGCTGCCAAATAGTGAGCTGTCGGGAATGACGGGCTGCCAAATTCTGAGCCCGCGCATGGGCCATACCAAGTGCTGCTGGGGGTGGGGGGGGCAAAATCAGCCAATCAGCGAGGAGGAGCGGGGCAGGGCACCAATGGGAGCGTGGAAGGGGTTAGGGACGCGCTGTCTTTAAGGACAGGTGGCCAAAATCCGCGTTTTTAGCGTTAAAATCGGTTTAAAACCGTTTAGTCGTGTGTCCGTCCCCCCCCCCGCGGCTTTACAATGGAACGTTCCGCGGGAGGCGGGGCGCGGACTACCACTCCCAGCAGCCCCTGCGCGCGGGGACGGCCGCCATTTTGTGCGGCGGCGGGGGAGGGGCGGGGCTTGAGGGGCGCGGACTACAGCTCCCAGCGTCCCCCGCGCGCGCGGGCGGCGGCCATTTTGTGCCGCTCCCCCGGCGCTGAGGGGGAAGGGGCGGGGCTTTGAGGGGGGTATTTCCGGTTCCGGGGGGCGGGGCTTTGAGGGGGTATTTCCGGTTCCGGGGGGCGGGGCTTCGGGGGGGGAGAGGAGCCGGGCGCGGGGCACGATGCTGATCAAAGTGAAGGTGCGGGGGGGGAGGGGAGGGGGCGCGGGGGGTATTATGGGATGGCGGGGGGGTGGGGGGGTGGGGGAGGGGCGGGGGAGCAGGGCATTGTGGGATTGGGGGGAGGGGGGGTGGGAGAGGGGGTGGGGAGGGGGGGAGGCCTTAGGGAGGGGGGGAGGCCTTAGGGAGGGGGCGTGGCCTTAGGGAGGGGGCGTGGCTATGCGGGAAGGGTGTGGCCAAAGTGGGCGTGGCCTCATTAAGCCCCTCCCCCTTACAGACGCTGACCGGGAAGGAGATCGAGATCGACATCGAGCCCACCGACAAGGTACGGAGCCCCCCCCCCCTCCCCCTTCCCATCGTGCCCCGGGTGGGGGTGGGGTTATTGGGGGGCGGGGCCCCGCGAGGCCCCGCCCACCCATCCCATAATACCCCCCCCGGGGGGGCAGGTGGAGCGCATCAAGGAGCGCGTGGAGGAGAAGGAAGGCATCCCGCCCCAGCAGCAGCGCCTCATCTACAGCGGCAAGCAGATGTGAGGGGCGGGGCTTAAACGTGGCGGGCGGGGCCTGGTGGGGGGCGGGGCCCAATCCGGCGGGGTGTGGTCCCGCTGGGAGGGCTATTTGGTTGGGGGGCGGGGCTTAAAGGGGATAATCAATGGGGTGTGGGTTAATAAAGGGGAGGGGCCTAATGGGGTGGGGCCTAAAGGGGGGTTGGGGCATTAAGGGGGGTGGGGCATTAAGGGGGAGGAGCCTAACGGGCTGGCCCCGCCCCCTCCCCCAGGAACGACGAGAAGACGGCGGCCGACTACAAGATCCAGGGCGGCTCCGTCCTCCATCTCGTCCTCGCCCTGCGGGGGGCGGGGCCCGGCGGTGAAGGGGCGGGGCTCCTCCAAAGCCCCGCCCACCCTCCACGCCCCGCGGGGGGCGGGGGGGAGCTCCCCCTCCTGGCCCCGCCCCCTTTGAAGCTCCCCTCCTCACCGCCCCTCCCCCCCCCCGACCCCGGTTGATGATGTAATAAAGTGTCTTGATGATGTCATAGCCCGAGACTGTGTCGTCATTGGGGGCGTGGTTAAAGGGGGCGGGGATTTGGGGTGGGGAGGAATTAAGTCGAAATGAGCGTTGCCCTTTTAAGGGGGTGTGTGGGGCCGTCGCGGTGGCGTTGCCCTTTAAGAGAGACGGTAGACAAAGAGGCGGCATCGCCCTTTTAAGAGATGTTGTGGGGCGCGTCGCGCTGTTGGCGTTTTAAGAACCCGCTCGGGGCCCACCGCGGAGCCGTCGCCCTTTTAACTCCCGCCTTCCCGCCGTCGCCCCTTGAAGAGCTCCTCCACGACCACCGAGCCGGCGCAGAGCGGCCGCATCCGCCGGAAGTCCCCTCCCCGCCCCTCCCCCCTCCTTCCGCCCGCTTCCAAGATGGCGGCGCCCGAGCTGGAGGCGCTGCTCGAGGCGCTCCTGGAGCCCGACAGCGACGGCATCCGCCGGGTACCGGCCGCGGGGTCACGTGTGTGCGGGGCGGGGGGCACGTGCCCTAAGACCCCCCCCCCCGGTGACCCCCCCCCCCCCCCCCCCAGGCCACCGCCCGGCTCCGCGAGGCCTTCGCCGACCCCCGGGCCCCGGCCGCGCTCGGGCAGCTCCTGGGCAGCGCCCCCCGCCCGCAGGTGAGGCCCCCCCCGGGCTCGGGGCCCCCCCCTCCAATTTTCGGTGATTTCGGGGCCCCCCCTATCCAAAATGTGGCGGTTTCGGGCCCCCCCATCTAAATTTTGTCACTTTTGGCCCCTCCCACCCAAATTTTGTCACTTTGGGCCCCCCCCCATCCAAATTCTGTCAGTTTTGGCCCCCCCCCCTGCAAATTATGTCAATTTTGGGACCCCCCATCCAAATTTTGTCAGTTTCAGGCCCCCCCCACCCAAATTTTGTCATTTTCGCCCCCCCCCATCCAAATTTTGTCGGTTTCAGGCCCCCCCCTGCAAATTATGTCACTTTGGGCCCCCCCCATCCAAATTTGTCAGTTTTGGGCCCCCCCCATCCAAATTTAGTCAGTTTTGCCCCCCCCCATCCAAATTTTGTCACTTTTGGCCCCCCCGACCCAAATTTTGTCAGTTTCGGCCCCCCCCCATCCAAATTTTGTCAGTTTTGGGCCCCCCCCATCCAAATTCTGTCAGTTTCGGCCCCCCCCATCCAAATTCTGTCACTTTTGGCCCCCTCCATCCAAATTTTGTCGGTTTTGGGCCCCCCCCCTCCAAATTGTGTCAGTTTTCAGGCCCTCCCCCCATCCAAATTTTGTTGGTTTCGGGCCCCCCCCGTGCAAATTTTGTCAGTTTCGGCCCCCCCCATACAAATTTTGTCACTTTTGGGCCCCCCCCGACCCAAATTTTGTGGTTTTCGGGCCCCCCCCCCAGGTTCGGCAGCTGGCCGCGGTGCTGCTGCGGCGCCGGCTCTCGGGGCGCTGGCGGCGCCTGGACCCCGACCTGCGGCAGAGGTGGGTGCCGGGGGGGGGGGGGGGGCGGTTTTGGGGTGGGGGGCGGGCAACACGGCTAACCCCAAACCACGCCCCCCCCCCCAAAAAAATAATTTCAGGCTCCCCACCCTGCTGGCCGAAGCCCTGGAGCGGGAGACGGAGTGAGTTTCGCGGCGGTTTCCAGGCCCCCCCCCGCCCTCAAATTTTGGCGGTTTTGGGGCTCCCCCCCCCCCAAAATTTGGGGCGGTTTCACGCCCCCCCCCCCAATTATGTGTCCCCCCCCCCAGGCACCCGGTGGCGGTGGCGCTGGCCCAGCTGGCGGCCCTGGTGCTGCGGCGGGGGGGGGCCGGCGCCTGGGGGCCCCTGGGCGCCTGGGTGCAGGGGGCAGCCGCCGACCCCCGGCGCAAGGAGGTAAGGGCGCGATCGGGACCCCCCCCCCAAAAAACCAAACCCGTTTTCCCCCAAATTTACCCCAAAACGGGGCGGGAGGGGGCGGTTTGGAGGGGTTTGGGGGGGGGAGGTCACTAAATGGCGGTTTCGAGCCCCCCCCCGAACCCATTCCCCTTGTTTTTACCTTAAAGGGGGGGGTCGAGGCCCCCCCACGGCCCGTTTCCCCCAAATTTACCCCAAAACGAGGCGGGAGGGGGCGGTTGGGGGGGGTTGGGGGGGGGGCGAGATCACAAAATGGCGGTTTTGAGGCCCCCCCCCCCATTTTTGCCCAATTTCCCCCTGTTTTTGCCCAATTTCCCCCGTTTTCCCCAAAACGAGGCGGGGGGGGGGCGCTTTAAAGGTATTTTTTTTGTGGGGGGGTCCCCAAATGTCGGTTTCGAGCCCCCCCCAACCCCTTTCCCCTTATTTCTGCCCTAAAAGGCGGTTTCGAGGCCCCCCCCTCCCATTTTTCCCCAATTTCCCCCGTTTTTGCCCAATTTCCCCCCGTTTTCCCCCAAAACGAGGCGGGAGGGGGCGCTTTAAAGGTATTTTTTTGGGGGGGGGTCCCCAAATGTCGGTTTCGAGCCCCCCCCGAACCCCTTTCCCCTTATTTCTGCTATAAAAGGCAGTTTCGAGGCTGCCCCCCTCCCCATTTTTCCCCAATTTCCCCCTGTTTTTGCCCGATTTCCCCCCGTTTTCCCCCAAAACGAGGCGGGAGGGGGGCAGTTTAAAGGTATTTTTTTTGGGGGGGGTCCCTTAATGTCCGTTTCGAGCCCCCCCCCACCCCTATCCCCCTATTTTTGCCCTAAAAGGCGGTTTCGAGGCCCCCCCCCTCCCATTTTTCCCCAATTTCCCCCCGTTTTTCCCCAATTTCCCCCCGTTTTTGCCCAATTTCCCCCCGTTTTCCCCCATAACGAGGCGGGGGGGGGGCGGTGTAAAGGTATTTTTTTGGGGGGGGGTCCCTTAATGTCTGTTTCGAGCCCCCCCCCACCCCTATCCCCCCTATTTTTGCCCTAAAAGGCGGTTTCGAGGCCCCCCCCTCCCATTTTTCCCCAGTTTCCCCCGTTTTTCCCCAATTTCCCCCCGGTTTTGCCCAATTTCCCCCCGTTTTCCCCCAAAACGAGGCGGGGGGGGTGGTTTTTTTTTTGGGGGGGGGTCGCTAAATGTCGGTTTCGATCCCCCCCCCCCGCAGGCGGCCCTGCTGGTGCTGAGCGCGGCGCTGGAGGACCCCCCCCCGGCGCTGGCCCCCCACGGCCCGGCCCTGGCCGCCCTCTGCCGGGGGGGGCTGGAGCCCGGCGCCCCCCCCCGCGCCCTCGCCTACGCCCTGCGCGCCCTGGGGGGGCTGGCGGCCGCCATGGGGGGGGCGCACACGGTGAGCGGGGGGGGCGGGCGGGGGGGGGCCCCCC
>NC_139755.1:339273-370810 GCF_964211835.1 Anser anser
GCCGCTTAAAGGCGCCGCTCACCCCTGGCGGGCCACGGCCCCCAGCGCCGCCGCCACCTCGGGCACGCAGCCCAGCTCCCGCCCGCTCGACACCCGCGCGGCGCCCGCCGCCCCCGGCCCGGCCGCCGCCGCCGCCGCCATCTTCGCGCCTCTCCCCCGCGCTCCTCCTCTTCCGGCCGCCGCCCAATGGCGACGCGGCGTCGGCGGGCGGGGGCCCGCCCACTCCGCCGGCGGGTAGGCGGAGGCGGCTGTCCGTCAAGGGGTTGGGCGGGAAAAGGGGTCCCGCCCTCGTTGGGAGGAGAGCCAATGGCTGCGCGGCCCCGCCTGTCAATCAAACGGCTGAGCGGGGTCCCGCCCTCACTGCGCTGTGAGCCAATGGCTGCGCGGCCTGGCCTGTCAGTCAAGGCGTTGGGCGGGAAAAGGGGTCCCGCCCTCGTTGGGGGCGAGCCAATCGCTGTGCGGAGTCGACTGTCAATCAAGCGGCTGAGGGAGGCTGAGGGGAGGTCCCGCCCTCATTGGGCTGTGAGCCAATGGCTGCGCGGCTTCGCCTGTCAATCAAGCGCCCATGAGGGAGATTCTGGACCCACCCCCGTGACCAACCGCTGCGCGTTCCCGCCTGTCAATCAAACCTCTGAGGGTCCCCATAGCCCCGCCCCCTTACCAATCACCTCCCGCCCCTGCCTGTCAATCAATCTCCTGGGGGAGCCTTAAGCCCCGCCCCATAACCAATCGCTGAGTGCCCTCGCCTGCCAATCACCCGTCTGTAGAACCCTCCCCCCACCCCCGCAACCAATCACCACCCACCAGGAGCTGCCAATCACTTAGGCCACGCCCCTCCCTCCCACCCCCACAGACCAACCAATCAGAGGCCAGAACTGGCAACAAAAGGGGAGGGGTAATTTATTGGGGGCGGGGCCTCGTCGTGGGCGGAGCCACCGCGGTCACCACGGCAACAAGGGGGTGGAGCTGAAGTGGCGGCCATTTTGTTGCTATGGAGACCTCGTGGTTGCTATGGCAGCCGTTTTGTTGCCATGGCGGCCATTTTGTTGCCATGGAGACCTCGTGGTTGCCCCGGCGGCCATCTTGCCCCCCCCGGCGGCCATCTTGTCCCGCGACGGCCATCTTGAGGCCTTCCCTCTCACGCCGGGCCTCCGTCGCCGTCGTCATCGGTGACGTCATCGGCGACGTCGCCCCCTCCGTCATGGCCGCGGAGCTGGCGCAGGGCCCAGCGGCGGTGGCGGAGGCGCTCGCGGAGCCGCCCGTACTCCTCGGCCGCCGCCTGGAAGCCGGGGCCCAGCGCCTGCAGCGCCTCCAGCGCCGCCCGCGCCCCCGACAGCTCCGCCCCGGCCCGCGACAGCTCCGCCTCCAGGCGCGACCTGCGGGGGGGGCCATATCGGGGCGATATCGGGGGGCATCGGGATAGTATGACGTGATGGGGGCAATATGGGGGGATATTGGGATAGTATGGGGTGATACTGGGGGGATATGGGGCGATATCGGGGCGTATCGGGATAGCGTGGGGCGATCCGGGGCCGACGGGGGGCCGCACCTGATGACGCGATGCGCCTCCACCACCGCGGGGCTGTAGGTGTCCAGCAGCACCGTCAGCTCCTCCAACCTGCGGGCGTCACCGTGACGGGGTCGCGCTCGACGGACGACGTCACCGTGATGTCACCGCGACGACGTCACCGCGCCGAGATGCCGTCACCCACCGGATCTTGAGCAGCATGGCCGCCCCCTTGGCCTCCAGGTAGCGCCCCCGGCGCCGCTCCAGCTCCGCGCCCGCCGCCCGCTCCTCCTGCAGCCGCCCCAGCAGCGCCCCGCAGCGCCCCAAAACCTTCGCGGAGAGGTGGCGGCGTCACCGGTGACGTCACCGGTGACGTCGCCGATGACGTCACCGCCGCTGGCACGGCGCGGTACCTGCGGGTAGAGGCGGCGGTGGCGCTCCAGCTGCTCGGCCAGGCGGCGGCGCCGGGCGGCGGCGGCCTCCAGGCGGCGCCGCTCGGCCGCCAGCTCCCGGGCCACGGCGGCGACGTCGGCGGCGACGTCACGGGGCCTCTCGGTGACGTCACCGGGGCCGGCGGTGACGTCACGGCCCCCCCGGTGGTAGGCGGCCAGCTCCCGCGCCTTCCCGGCCAGGCGCCGCTCCAGCGCCGGCAGCAGGCGGCGGCGCAGGGGGGCGGGGTCCTGCTGGGCGGAGGGGCGTGGTCGGTGACGTCATGGGGCGTGGTAGGTGACGTCACGGGGCGCGGTCGTGACGTCGTGGAAAGGGGGGCGGGGCTCACCTGGGGCGGCGGCAGCAGAGCGGCCAATGGGGGCGGGCCGCGGCGCAGCTCGGCCAATGCCAGCGCTTCCTCCACGGTGGGCGGGGCCTGGGGGGGGAAATAAGGGGGAGGGGCCTTCCCATGATGCTTTGGGGGCCCCGTTAGGCCCCGCCCCCTTTAAGCCCCGCCCCTTTTTCTCACCCCCTGGGGGCGGGGCTCCCGCAGCAGCTCCAGCACCGCCCTCCAGAGCCCCTCGCGGGCCAACCAGGCGGCTCGCTGCCGCGCCAGCCCCGCCTCCGCCCGCCGCAGGCTCCGCCCCCCGGCCGCGCCGAGCCCCGCCCCCAGGGCCGCCAGCAGCCGGCACAGCCCCGGGTGGGGGCCGAGCTCCTCGGGGGGGGGCAGGGGCAGCGCCGGGCCTGCGGAGAGGGAGGGGCTCGTTAGCATCTCATTAGCATATCAGTTAACACGACCGCTGGCCCCGCCCCCTTTGGCCCCGCCCCTCTCACCCAGAATCTCCGCCTCCAGGTCCGTCATGGCGCTAAGTGGGGGGCAAGGGGGGGGGTTACCCACGATGCGCTGGTGTGTTTTACCCCAAATCCCCCTTTTTCGCCCCAAAACCTCCCACGTTTCGCCCCAGATCCCCCTTTTTTCACCCCACGCCCCCCCTTTTCACCCCAAACCTCCCTTTTTGACCCCGAGTTCCCCATTCCTCACCCCACAATCTCCCTTTTTTCACCCCCAATTCCCATTTTTCACCCCCGAGCTCCCTTTTTGACCCCAAATTTCAAATGTTTCACCCCAAAATCCCCATTTTCTGATCCCAAACCCCCCCCTTTTCACCCCAAATCCCCCATTTCTCACCCCGAATCTCCCTTTTTAACCCCAAACTCCCCATTTTTCACCCCAAAGTCCCCAGTTTTCACCCCAAGACCCCCTTTTTTTACCCCAAAACACCCCAAATCCCATTTCTCACCACAAATCCCCCATTTATGACCCCAAATCTCCCTTTCTATCCCCAAATTCCCTATTTTCCCCCTAAATTCCCTATTTTTTTACCCCAACCCCCCGTTTTTCACCCCCAAATCCCGTTTTTCACCCCCAAATCCCCCACTGACCACCCAAAATCTCCCTCTTTTACCCCAAATCCCCCATCTTGAACCCCAAATCTGCCTTATTTACGCCCAAATTCGCCCTTCACGACCCCAAATCCCCCCTTTTTGCCCCAAAATCGCGTTTCCTACCCCACATCCCCCATTTTTTACCCCAAATCCCCGTTTTTCACCCCAAACCCCCCATTCCCTGCCCCAAATCCCCCATTTTTCACCCCAAACCCGCCATTTCCCGCCCCAACACCCCCATACCCCCCCCCAGCCCCTCCACACCCCCCCCAGCCCCAATCCCCCCCTTTTTCACCCCAAAACCGACCCCCCTCCGGGCCCGGCCCCTCCCGCCGCTCCCTTCCGCGCGCTTCCCGCCTGGCCACGCCCCCCCGCGCCCTCCAACCAATCAGCACGCGGCGGGGGCGTGGCGACGCACGTTGCGCACGGCGCGGCCCCACCCCCGCTCCCCCTCCCATCCCGGAGCGCGCCGCGCATGCGCAGCCCCGGCCCCGCCGCTCCCCTCGCTCCCCCTCCCCTCCCGGAGCTCTCCCCGCTCCCCCCTCCCCTCACTGAACCCCGACGCATGCGCAGTGCTCTCCGCGCTCCCCCTCCCTTCCCCGTTCTCCCCGCGCATGCGCGGTGCCGTCCCGCTCCCCCTCCCCTCCCCGTTCACTCTGGAGCCTACTGACGGCCCCCGGCGACTTAAAAAACCCGGAAACGCCCCAAATTTAACCAAAACTCCGCGTTTTTTTCGCGGGACAGCCCCAGCCCGCCTCCCCTCCTCCCCCTGAGGCCCCGCCCCTTTGTTTTTTACCTTATTTGGCTGGGGGGGGCACAAAATGGCCAATGGGATGGGGTGAGGAAGGGGCTTTCGGCCAACCAGCCTCACAGGGGGCGGGGCCAAGCGGTCACGTGCCCCCCACCGCCCACCACCATTGGCTGAGGCCCCCCCGTCCAAGATGGCGGCCCACCTCCCATTCCCGCTCCCTCCATCAATGACAGACAGGGGCTGGAACCAATCAGAAAGCTTTATGGGATGCGGGGGGCGGGGCTACTGCAGAGGGGGCGGGGCCATCTCTGCAGTGGCCCCGCCCCCCTGCAGTGGTTGGAGGCCTCCGCGGCCTCGGCCAATGGGAGCCTCCAAGAGGATCACGGCCTCCGCCTCCTCGGCCAATGGGGCGCTCCGGACGGCCGCGGCCTCCGCTTCTCCAACCAATGGGGTCGCCCGGGCGCGGCCTCCGCCTCGTCAGCCAATGGGAGCCTCCTAAAGAACGACAAAACCGGCCTCCGCCAATTAAAAAACCCCGCGGCCTCCGTTTCCTTAACCCAGCCCCGGCCTCCGCCGCCCCCGACCAACGGGAACCTCCAAAAAACCCCGGCCTCCATCTCTTAAACCCATCAAGCCCCGGCCTCCGCCCCCAAAAACCCCGGCCTCCACCCCCTGAATCAACCAAATCCCCCCCAAACCCCCCCGTGGCCTCCGTTTCCTTAACCCCACTGTCCTCCACTCCCAAAACCCCCGCAAAACCCCCCAAAAACCCCGGCCTCCACCCCCTAAATCAACCAAATCCCCCCCAAACCCTCCGTGGCCTCCATTTTCATAACCCAGCTGCAGCCTCCACCACCGAAACCACCCCAAAACCCCCCAAAACCCCCCAAAAACCCTGGCCTCCACCCCCTCACCCCCCCAAAATCCCCAAAAAACCCCGGCCTCCACCTCCTAAATCAAAAAAATCCCCCCCAAACCCCCCGTGGCCTCCATTTTCTTAACCCCATGCCGGCCTCCACCCCCTCATCCCCCCCCAAGACCCCGGCCTCCACCCCCTCGCCCTCCGAAATCCCCCCAAAACCCCGGCCTCCACCCCTTAAATCAACCAAATCCCCCCCAAACCCTCCTGTGGCCTCCATTTTGTTAACCCAACCGCAGCCTCCACCCCCCAAACCCCCCAAAACCCCGGCCTCCACCCCCTCAGCCCCCCCAAATCCCCCCAAAACCCCCAGCCTCCACCCCTTAAATCAACAAAATCCCCCCAAGCCCCCCGGTGGCCTCCGTTTCCTTAACCCAACCTCAGCCTCCACGCCCCAAACCCCCCAAAAACCCCCGGCCTCCACCCCCTCAATGAACAAAATCCTCCCTAAACTCCCTGTGGCCTCCATTTTCTTAACCCAACCGCGGCCTCCACCACCCAAAACTCCCCCAAAACCCCCCCAAAACCCCAGCCTCCACCCCCTCAGCGCCCCAAAACCCCGGCCTCCACCCCCTAAATCAACAAAATCCCCCCTAAAACCCCTGTAGCCGCCACTTTCTTAACCCCACGCTGGCCTCCACCCCCAAAATCCCCCCAAAACCCCCCAAAAACCCCAGCCTCCACCCCCTCACTCCCCCAAAACCCCCAGCCTCCACCCCCTAAATCAACAAAATCCTCCCTAAACCCCCGGTGGCCTCCATTTTCTTAACCCAACCGCGGCCTCCAGCCCCCAAACCCCCCCAAAACCCCTCAAAAAGCCCGGCCTCCAGCCCCTAAATCAACAAAATCCCCCCCAACCCCCCCCGTGGCCTCCATTTCCTTAACCCCGCTGTCCTCCACCCCCAAACCCCCCAAAAACCCCGGCCTCCACCCCCTAAATCAACAAAATCCTCCCTAAACCCCCCCGTGGCCTCCATTTTCTTAACCCCATGCTGGCCTCCACCCCCTCACCCCCCCCAAAACCCCGGCCTCCACCCCCTCACCCCCCCAAATCCCCCCAAAAACCCCGGCCTCCACCCCCTAAATCAACAAAATCCCCCCCAAACCCCCCGTGGCCTCCATTTTCTTAACCCCACGCTGGCCTCCGCCCCCAAAATCCCCCCAAAACCCCCCAAAAACCCTGGCCTCCACCCCTTAAATCAACAAAATCCCCCCCAAACCCCCCGTGGCCTCCATTTTCTTAACCTGATGCCGGCCTCCACCCCCTCACCCCCCAAAAAACCCCGGCCTCCATCCCCTAAATCAACAAAATTCCCCCCAAACCCCCCCGTGGCCTCCATTTTCTTAACCCCATGCCGGCCTCCACCCCCTCATCCCCCCCCAAGACCCCGGCCTCCACCCCCTCGCCCTCCGAAATCCCCCCAAAACCCCGGCCTCCACCCCCTAAATCAACCAAATCCCCCCCAAACCCCCCGTAGCCTCCATTTCCTTAACCCCACGCTGGCCTCCACCCCCAAAATCCCCCAAAACCGCCCCAAAACCCCGGCCTCCACCTCCTCACTCCCCCAAAAACCCGGCCTCTACCCCCTAAATCAACAAAATCCTCCCAAAACCCCCGGTGGCCTTCATTTTCTTCTTAACCGAACCGCAGCCTCCACCCCCCAAACCCCCCAAAAACCCCGGCCTCCACCCCCTAAATCAACAAAATCCCCCCCAAACCCTCCGTGGCCTCCATTTTCTTAACCCAACTGCAGCCTCCACCACCCAAACCCCCCCAAAACCCCCCCAAAACCCCAGCCTCCACCCCCTCACCCCCCCAAATCCCCCCAAAACCCCCGGCCTCCACCCCCTAAATCAACAAAATCCTCCCTAAAACCCCGGTGGCCTCCATTTTCTTAACCCCACGCTGGCCTCCACCCCCTCACCCCCCCCAAAAAACCCCGGCCTCCATCCCCTAAATCAACCAAATCCCCCCCAAACCCCCCGGTGGCCTCCATTTTGTTAACCCAACCGCAGCCTCCACCCCCCAAACCCCCGCAAAAACCCGGCCTCCACCCCCTCACCCCCCCAAATCCCCCCCAAACTCCCCCAAAACCCCCCCCGTACCCCCTCACCCCCCGCCGTCCTCCTCCGGCGCGGCCTCCTCACTCCCGCCCGGCCTCCCCGTAGAGGCCCTGCAGCTCGGCCACGTCGTGGCGCGAGACGCGGCGCCAGCCGCCGGCCCCCACGTGGTAGACGGCCACGCGGCCCCCCGAGTAGGCGTCGCGCCGCGCCGCCTGGAAGATGGCGCGCCGGGCCAGCTCGCAGGCGGCCTCCACGCCGAGGCCCGGGCGGAGGCCGCGGTCCAGGACCCCGTAGGCGTAGGGGGCGCCCGAGCCCACGGCGAAGGCCGGCCCGGGGACGCGGGTGCCCTCGCTGTCCACGTAGTAGAGGCCTGGGGGGGGGCGAGGAAAAAAGGAGGTTGGGGGGAGGCTGGCGGGGTTTCGGGGGGCCTCTGCCCCGAGGATGGGGGCGGTGGGCGGCCTCCAGCCCAAAAAGAACGGCCTCAACCCCACCCAAACCCCCCTCAACGCCCCCCCAAGCCCCCCCCAAAGCCCCCTCAAACCTCCCCAACCCCACCCCAAACCCCCCTCAATCCCCCCCAAACCCCCCCCAAACCCCCCCCAATCCCCCCCAAAGCCCCCCGATGCCCCCCCAATCCCCCCCCAAACGCCCCCAAAGCCCCCCAACCCCACCCCAAACCCCCCTCAAACCCCCCCAAACCCCCCCAAAGCCCCCAACCCCCCCCAACCTCCCCAATCCCCCCTCAAATGCCCCCCAAAACCCCCCCAATCCCCCCTCAAACCCCCCCAAACCCCCTCCAACCTCCCAATCCCCCCCAAACCCCCCAACCCCACCCCAAACCCCCCCAACCCCCCCAATCCCCCGTCAACCCCCCCCAATCCCCCCCAAACCCCTCCAACCCCACCCCAAACCCCCCTCAATCCCCCCAACCCCCCTTAATCCCCCCCAAACGCCCCCAATCCCCCCTCAAACCCCCCCTCAAACCTCCCCAATCCCCCCCAACCCCCCAAACCCCTCCAACCCCACCCCAAACCCCCCCAAACCCCCCCAATCCCCCCTTAATCCCCCCCCAACCTCCCCAAAGCCCCCTCAACCCCCCCCAAATCCCCCTCAAGCCCCCCAACCCCACCCCAAACCCCCCCCGAAAGCCCCCCAATCCCCCCTAAACCCCCCTCAACCCCCCCAAACCCCCCCCAATCCCCTCTCAAACCCCCCCGACCTCCCCAATCCCCCCTCAAATGCCCCCCAAAACCCCCCCAAACCCCCCTCGAACCCCCCCAAACCCCTCCAACCCCACCCCCAACCCCCCCAATCCCCCCTCAACCCCCCCCAAACCCCCCCCAACCTCCCCAATCCCCCCCAAACCCCCCCAACCCCACCCCAAACCCCCCTCAAACCCCCCCAAACGCCCCCAATCCCCCCCAAACCCCTCCAATCCCACCCCAAACCCCCCTCAAACCCCCCTCAAGCCCCCCAACCCCCCTTAATCCCCCCCAAACCCCCCTTGAATCCCCCCAAACCCCCACTTAATGCCCCCCAATGTCCCCAATCCCCCCTCAAACCGCCCCCAACCCCCCCCGAAACCGCCTCAAACCCCCCTAAACCCCCTCAATCCCCCCCCAATCCCCCCTCAAACCCCCCAACCCCCCCAACCTCCCCAATCCCCCCTCAAACCCCCCCAAACCCCCCTCAATCCCCCCCATAACCCCCCCAAACCCCCCCAAACGCCCCCAATCCCCCCTCAACCCCCCCCAAACCCCCCCAAAGCCCCCCAATCCCCCCTTAATCCCCCTCAATCCCCCCAACCCCCCCTCAACTCCCCCAAACACCCCCCAATCCCCCCCAAACCCCCCCAACCCCACCCCAAACCCCCCCAACCCCCCCCAATCCCCTCTTAATCCCCCCCAATCCCCCCAACCCCACCCCAAACCCCCCAACCCCCCCCAATCCCCCCCAATCCCCCCCCAAACCCCTCCAACCCCACCCCAAACCCCCCTCAATCCCCCCAACCCCCCTTAATCCCCCCCAAACGCCCCCAATCCCCCCTCAAACCCCCCCAAACCCCCTCAAACCTCCCCAAACGCCCCCAATCCCCCCCCAAACCCCCCCCAACCTCCCCAAACCCCCCTCAAACCCCCCCCAATCCCCTCCCAACCCCCCCCCAACCCCCCCCAGCCCCCCCGCAGCGGCCTCACCCGGCCCCCTCTTGTCCCAGCCGCAGATCATGGTGCCCATGCTGAGCCCCAGCCCCTTGTACTGGTACACCATGTTGGCCAGCAGCTTGGAGGCGGCGGCCACCGAGATGGGCTCCTTGTTGCGCAGCTCGTAGACGCGGCACTGCCGCGCCAGCAGCCGCTCCCAGAAGCCGCAGTCGGCCGCGCCCCCCGCCATGGTGCCCAGCAGCGCCGCGTTGATCTCGATCACCTTCTGCACCGACTGCGACGCCACGTACGAGCCCGCCGTCGCCCGCGAGTCCACCGCCACCACCACGCCCTCCTCGAACTGCGGGGGGGACGGGAGTTTGGGGGGGCGCCGAGAGGACGGGGAGGGCCCCAGGCGGACTCGGAGGCCGCTACGTGGCTTTGGAGGCCCACCACCAGGTCCCCAAGTGGCCCTGGAGGCCCTTAGGTAGACTTGGAGGCCCACCACCAGGTCCCTAGGTAGACCTGGAGGCCCTTAGGTAGACTTTGAGACCCCTAGGTAGACCTGGAGGCCCACCACCAGGCCCCCAAGTGGCCCTGGAGGCCCTTAGGTAGACTTGGAGACCCCTAGGTAGACCTGGAGGCCCACCACCAGGTCCCCAAGTGGCCCTGGAGGCCCTTAGGTAGACTTGGCGACCCCTAGGTAGACCTGGAGGCCCACCACCGGGTCCCCAAGTGGCCCTGGAGGCCCTTAGGTAGACTTGGCGACCCCTAGGTAGACCTGGAGGCCCACCACCAGGTCCCCAAGTGGCCCTGGAGGCCCTTAGGTAGACTTGGAGACCCCTAGGTAGACCTGGAGGCCCACCACCGGGTCCCCAAGTGGCCCTGGAGGCCCTTAGGTAGACTTGGAGACCCCTAGGTAGACCTGGAAGACCACCACAAGGTCCCCAAGTGGCCCTGGAGCCCATTAGGTAGACTTGAAGACCCCTAGGTTGACTTGGAGACCCCTAGGTAGACTTGGAGGACCACCACGAGGTCCCCAAGTGGCCTTGGAGGCCGTTACGTGGTTTTGGAGGACCACCGTGAGGTCCCCAAGTGGCCCTGGAGGCCGTTAGGTGGCCCTGGAGACCCCTAGGTTGACTTGGAGGACCCTAGATAGACTTGGAGGCCCACCATAAGGTCCCCAAGTGGCCTTGGAGGCCCTTAGGTGGCTTTGGAGGACCACCATGAGCTCCCCAAGTGGCCTTGGAGGCCCTTAGATGGCTTTGGAGGCCCACCATGAGGGCCCCAAGTGGCCTTGGAGGCCCTTAGGTGGCTTTGGAGGCCCACCGTGAGGTCCCCAAGTGGCCCTGGGGACCCCTAGACTGACTTGGAGGACCCTAGATTGACTTGGAGTCCCACCACGAGGTGTCTACGTGGCTTTGGAAGCCCACCACGAGGTCCCCAAGTGGACTTGGAGGCCCTCAGGTGGCTTTGGAGGCCCACCACGAGGTCAACAAGTAGACTTGGAGGCTCTTAGGTGGCTTTGGAGGCCCACCATGAGGTCCCCAAATGGCCTTGGAGGCCCTTAGGTAGACCTGGAGGACCACCACAAGGTCCCCAAGTGGCCCTGGAGCCCATTAGGTAGACTTGGAGACCCCTAGGTTGACTTGGAGGACCCTAGGTAGACCTGGAGGCCCACCACGAGGTCCCCAAGTGGACTTGGAGACCCTTAGGTGGCTTTGCAGGACCACCACGAGGTCTACAAGTAGACTTGGAGGCCCTTAGATAGACTTGGAGACCACTAAGTTGACTTGGAGGCCCACCACGAGCTCCTCAAGTGGCCCTGGAGACCCTTAGGTGGCCTCAGAGACCCCTAAGTTGACTTGGAGGACCCTAGTTAGACTTGGAGACCCACCACGAGGTGTCTACGTGGCTTTGGAGGCCCATCACAAGGTCCCCAAATGGCTCTGAAGATCGTTAGGTAGACTTGGAGGCCCACCACAAGGTCCCCAAGTGACCCTGGAGGCTGTTAGGTGGCCCTGGAGACCCCTAGGTTGACTTGGAGGACCCTAGGGAGACTTGGAAGCCCACCACGAGGTGTCTATGTGGTCCTCAAGTTGACTTGGAGGCCATTAGGTGGCCTTGGAGGTTCACCACGAGGTCCCTAGGAGACCCTCAGGTGACCTTGGAGACCCCTAAGTTGACTTGGAGGACCCTAGGTAGACTCAGAGGCCCACCACGAGGTGTCTACGTGGCTTTGGAGGCCCATCATGAGGTCCCCAAGTGGCCCTGGAGGTCCTTAGGTGGCTTTGGAGGCCCACCACGAGGTCCCCAAGTGGCCCTGGAGGCCCTTAGGTGACCTCAGAGACCCCTAGGTTGACTTGGAGGACCCTAGATTGACTTGGAGTCCCACCACGAGGTGTCTACGTGGCTTTGGAAGCCCACCACGAGGTCCCCAAGTGGACTTGGAGGCCCTCAGGTGGCTTTGGAGGACCACCGTGAGGTCCCCAAGTGGCCCTGGAGCCCATTAGGTAGACTTGGAGACCCCTAGGTTGACTTGGAGGACCCTAGGGAGACTTGGAGGCCCACCATGAGGTCTCTAGGTGGTCCTCAAGTGACCTTGGAGGCCATTAGGTGGCCTTGGAGGTTCACCACGAGGTCCCTAGGAGACCCTCAGGTGGCCTTGGAGACCCCTAGGTTGACTTGGAGGACCCTAGGTAGACTCAGAGGCCCACCACGAGGTGTCTACATGGCTTTGGAGGCCCATCATGAGGTCCCCAAGTGGCCCTGGAGGTCCTTAGGTAGCTTTGGAGGACCACTGTGAGGTCTCCAAGTGGCCCTGGAGGCCATTAGGTGGCCTTGGAGACCCCTAGGTTGATTTGGAGAACCCTAGATTGACTTGGAAGCCCACCACGAGGTGTCTATGTGGCTTTGGAGGCCCATCATGAGATCTTCAGGTGGTCTTGGAGGCAACTAAGTGGCCTTGGAGGTCCCCAAGTAGCCTTGGAGGCCCTTAGGTAGACTTGGAGTTCCACCATGAGGTCTCTAGGTGGCCTTGGAGATCCTCAAGTGGCCTCGGAGGCCCCTAGGTAGACTTAAAGGCCCACCACAAGGCCTCTAGGTGGCCTTGGAGGTCCCCAAGTGGCCTTAGAGGTCCCCAGGTAAACTTGGAGGCCCACCGTGAGGTCCCCAAAAGGACTTGGAGGTCCCCAAGTGGCCTCGGAGGCCCATCATGAGGTCCCCAAGTGGCCTCGGAGGCCCCTACGTAGACTCGGAGGCCCACCACGAGGTCTCGAGGTGGCCTTGGAGGCTCCCTGTCTGCAGAAATCAGCCCCACAAGGGCTTCATTCGGGTTTTGGGGTCCCTCCAGGGGGCTTTGGGGTACCCCCAAGGGGATTTAGGGTCCCAAAAAGGGACTTTGGGGTCCTCCTAGGGGGCTTCAGGGTCCCTCCTTGGGGATTTGGGGTCCCTATGACCAAACACCCACCCCACAGAAGTTTTTATAAGGTCTCAAGATTCCACCCACGCAATTTGGGGTCCCCTCCATGGGGTCTGGGGGTGGCTACGGACCTAACCCAGACCCGCAAGGGCTTCTATACGACGGCGGGGTCCCCAAAAAAGGCTTTGGGGTCCCCCCACGGGGCTCTGGGGTCTCACCAAGGGGTTTTAGGACCCCTCCAAAAAATTTTGTGCCCCCCCAAGCGGTTTTAGGGGCCCATAACGGGACTTTAGGCCCCCAGAAGGGGCTTTAGGGTCCCCCCAAGTGGCTTTAGGGTCCCCCCAAGGGGCTTTAGGGCACCCCCAAGGGGTTCTGCGGTCCCTCTAAGGGGTTTTGGGGTCCCATAAGGGATCTTTAGGCCCCCCCCCCGGATTTTGGGGTCCCCCCGCGAGCCTTCAGAATCTCCAATAACCAAACACCCCTCATAAAACCCTTCCGAAGCTCTCCCGTGCGCTCTGTGCTCCCCCCACGGGGCTTGCGGACTCCCCAACCCCCCAACCCCCCCCCCAAAGACCCCCCAAACCCCCCCCACCTTAAAAGCCAGCGTGGTGGTTCCGTGCAGGAGCTGCAAACCGGGTCCGGGGGGCTCCGCGGTGCCCCAGGGCGGCGCCGCGAGGCTCTGCGGGGGGCCGGGGGGGTCCCGGGGGGCTGCGAGGAGCGGGAAGGCGGCGGGGGGCGGCGGGGGCTCGGCGGGGAGCCGCAGGACGCTGGCCAGCGCCATCTTGCCTCCCAAGATGGCGGCGGGGGGGCGCTCAAGATGGCGCCGGTTGCCGGGCAACGCGGCGGGGCGCGCGCAAGATGGCGCCGGTTGCCGGGCAACGCGGCGGGGCGCGCGCAAGATGGCGCCGGTTGCTAGGGGCGACGCGGCGGCGCCATCTTGCTTGAGGGCGTGACGCGGCGGCTTCCGCCCGGCGGTGACGTCACCTAGCGGCCTCCTCCTCCTCCTCCGCCGCCGGGCCGGAAGTAGGGGGGTTGCCGGGACAAGATGGCGGCGGGGAGAGGCCGGGGGGCGGGCGGGGCCCAGGGGGGCGTCGGGGGAGCCGGGGGGGCGGCCCTGGAGGGGGGAGGGGGGCGGTGGGAGCGGGGAGCCCCCCCCGGAGCGCCCCGAAATGGACGCGCCCCCCCCCCCCCCCGGGGCTTACCTGTGGTGGGGCAGGCTGGGGGCGGGGCCTGGGGAGAGGGGCGGGGTCAGAAGGGGCGGGGTTAAGCGGGAGGGGGCGGGGCTTGGGGTAGTGGAGGCCAATGGGGGGCTGGGGGCGTGGCTTGGGGAAGGGGCGGGGTTTGTGGCGGAGGGGGCGGGGCTTGGGTGAGTGGGCGGGGCTTTAGGGCTACTGGTGCTCCAATGGGAGCTGGGGGCGTGGCTTAGGTGGAGGGGCGTGGCTTAGGTGGAGGGGCGTGGCTTAGGTGGAGGGGCGGGGCTTAGGTGGAGGGGGCGGGGCTTAGGTGGAGGGGCGGGGCTTAGGTGGAGGGGGCGGGGCTTAGGTGGAGGGGGCGGGGCTTGTGGGTGCCTTAGGGTGTATGGGGAAGGGGGGGGGGTTGGATTTTTGGGGTGAAACCCGGGGATTTTGGGGGCTCACCCGGCCACGTGGGGGTCCCACGGAGCGGGGGCCGCTCCAGCGACGCCGAGCGGCTGCGGTGGGTGGGAGGGGCACGGTTTTTGGGGGGGAAAACCCCAAATTTGGGGGCGTTCCTGGATTCTGGGGGGGGGGGGGGTCTCGCTCACCTCACCACCTGCCCGCTGAGCTGCCGCCGGGGCTGGGGGGTCACTGGGGGGGGGGTGGCGAGTTTTAGGGTGAAAAACCTTAAAATTGGGGCTCCCCAAAAATGGGGGGGGTCCCAGAAAATGGGAGAAAAAGGGAGGGGTTGGGGAAAAGGGGGGGGTTGGGGGAAAAAAGGGGGATTTGGGGGAAAAAAGGGGGATTTGGGGGAAATGGGGGGGGAGGGGGGGAAGGGTGGTTTTGGGGAAAAAATGGGGGTTTTAGGGAAAAAGGGGGGTCCTACCTGTCTCCACTGGGGAGGTGATGCCGACGGGCCTGGGGGTGCTGTTCCTGGGGGGGGGGGGAAATTGGGGTGCTGAGCACCTGGGGGGGGAACCCCAAAAATTAAGGGGGTTGGGGGGGGCTCACCTGCTCGACCGCCAGCCTGGGGAGACCTGGGGGGGGAATTTGGGGGGAGAAAGGGGGAAATTGGGGGTTAAAGGGGGAAATGGGGGTTGAAAGGGGAAATTGGGGGGGAAATGGGGAATTGGCGGGGTAAATGGGGGAAAAAAGGACAAATGGGGGGGGTTAATGGGGAAAGGGGGGGGTAAATAGGGAAAACTGAGGAGGAATGGGGGGTTAAAGAAAAATGGGTTAAATAGAGAATAAATAGGTAAAATATGGGAAAGTGGGGGTCTTAAATGAGGAAGGATTGATTAAATAGGGAAAACTTAGGATAAATAGGGGCGGTTAAATGGGGAAAATGGGTTAAATAGGATAAAAAGGGGGGAAATGGGGGTCAAATAAGGAAAAAGAGAGTCGAAGAGGAGGATAAATGGGGAAAAAGGGTCTTAATTGGGGTAAAACGGGGGAAAAGGGGGGTTAAATGTGGGAGAAGGGGTTTTAAAAGGGGGGTTAAATAGGAAAAAAAGGGGGTTGAATAGGGAAAAGGGGGGTTAAAAGGGGAAAAGGGAGGGTTAAAAAGGGAAAAGGGAGGGTTAAAAAGGGAAAAGGGAGGGTTAAAAGGGGAAAAGGGAGAGTTAAAAGGGGAAAAAGGGGGTTAAATGGGTGGCCAAATGGGGGAAAATGGTGGCCACATGGGCGAAAAGGGGGGTTAAAAGGGGAAAAAGGGTGTCCAAATGGGGAAAAATGGGGGGAAGGGGGATTTAAACGGGGAAAAAAGGGTGGTAAAAAGGGGAAAAAGGATAGAACGGGGAAAAGGAGGACTGAACGGGAAGAGGGGGGAGTTAAATGGGGAAAAAAGCGGGGTAAAAGGGGGAGATCTGGGGGACCTCGGCCTCCCGCAGGTGCCTCCGGAGCTCCCCGTTCTCCCTGCGCAGCGCCTCGGCCTCCCTGCGGGGCGGCAGCGGTGAGGCCGGGGGGTGGGGGAGGCCGAAGGTGGGGGGAGGCCGCCCCCCCAGGATGGCCTCGCTCACCTCTCCTTGGCCTCCAGCGCCCGGCGGGCCTCCCGCAGCGCCGCCTCGGCCCGGCGCGCGGCGTGGCGCTGGGAGGCCAGCAGCAGCTCCGCCTGCGCCCGCTGGAAGCGCCAGGCCTGCGGGGAGGAGCTCAGGGCTTTGAAGAAAGGGTAAGGGGGGGGAAGGGTTTTTTGGGGGAAAATCCGCCGGATTTGGCTCACCTGGGAGATGTGCGCCAGGCGCTGGCGGGCGACGGCGGCGGGGCTTTTGAGGAAAAGCGCCTCGTGGGGCTGGGGGGGGGGGGATAAGGGGTAAATCGGGCCGCCGGCAGGGCGGCGCTCGCTGTCAAAAGGGGGGCGCGAGGGGCGGGGAGGCCACGAAATGGCGGCCGTTGGGTGGGGGGACAAAATGGCGGCTCTACGGGGGGTGAATGGGGAGGAGACAAAATGGCGGCCCCCATGGGGGGGGTTATTCAAAATGGCGGCCCAATGGGTTAGTATGGGGGGATCCAAGATGGCGGCCCCCATGGGGGGATCCAAGATGGCGGCCCTATGGGGGTGTATATGGGGGATCCAAGATGGCGGCCCCCATGGGGGGATCCAAGATGGCGGCCCTATGGGGGTGGATATGGGGGATCCAAAATGGCGGCCCCCAGTGGGGGGATCCAAGATGGCGGCCCTATGGGGGTGTATATGGGGGATCCAAGATGGCGGCCCCCAGTGGGGGTATCCAAGATGGCGGCCCTATGGAGGTGAATGGGGGATCCAAGATGGCGGCCCTATGGGGGTGTATATGGGGGATCCAAGATGGCGGCCGCCAGTGGGGGGATCCAAGATGGCGGCCCTATGGGGGTGTATATGGGGGATCCAAGATGGCGGCCCCCAGTGGGGGTTATCCAAGATGGCGGCCCTATGGAGGTGAATGGGGGATCCAAGATGGCGGCCGCCTGTGGGGGTTATCCAAGATGGCGGCCCTATGGGAGTGGATATGGGGGATCCAAAATGGCGGCCCCCAGTGGGGGGGATCCAAGATGGCGGCCCTATGGGGGTGTATATGGGGGATCCAAGATGGCGGCCCTATGGGGGCGAATGGGGGATCCAAGATGGCGGCCCCCAGTGGGGGGATCCAAGATGGCTGCCCTATGGAGGTGAATGGGGGATCCAAGATGGCGGCCTCCATTAGGGGGGAAACAAAATGGCGGCCCTATGGGGGTGAATGGGGGGGATCCAAGATGGCAGCCCCCAGTGGGGGTATCCAAGATGGCGGCCCTATGGAGGTGAATGGGGGATCCAAGATGGCGGCCTCCATTAGGGGGGAAACAAAATGGCGGCCCTATGGGGGTGAATGGGGGGGATCCAAGATGGCGGCCCCCAGGGGGCACTCACCTGGTCAGGGAGGGGGAAGCGGCGGCAGGCGGCGGCGCAGACGGGGCAGGGACCTGTAAGGGTAAGGGTTAATTATTGAGCACCCCCTTTTTTAAAAAATGTTTTGTGGGGTTAAATTGTACGGGGGCCCCTTTTTGCAAATGTTTTGTGGGGTTAAAGCACTGAAGGGCCCTTTTCTGCCATTGTTTTATGGGGTTAAAGCATTGGGGGACGCTGTCTGCTGACATTTTATGGGGTTGGGGATTGAGGGACCCCTTTTTACAAACGTTTTGTGAGGTAAAAGCATTGGCGAACCCCTTTATAAAGCCATTTTTTGAGGTAAACCCATTCACGGACCTTTTTCTGCCACCATTTTATGAGGTAAAACCATTTCTGCTGCCATTTGATGGGATTAGGGACTGGGGGACCCCCTTTTACAACCCTTCTGTGAGGTAAAAGTGCAGGGGGACCCCTTTTTAAATCCGTTTTGTCAGGTAAAACCGTTGGGGATTTCTTTTCTGCCACCATTTTGTGAGGTAAAAGTATCATGAGAGCCCTTTTTAAAACGATTTTGTGAGGTAAAACCATCGGCAGACCCCTTTCTGCTTCCATTTTACGGGATTAGGGATTGAGGGACCCCCTTTTACACGCATTTTATGAGGTAAAACCGTTGGGGACCCCCTCTCTGCCACCATTTTATGACGTTAAAGGATCAGGGACCCCTTTTTATACCCATTTTATGGGGTCACCATGAAGGGACCCCCCCTTTTCCAGCCTCCCGGGGCCCCTACCTGCTCCCGGGCCATGTTGTGAGGTAAAAACGTTGGCAGACCCCTTTTTAAAACGATTTTGTGAGGTAAATGTGTCCGGAGACGCCTTTCTGCTGCCGTTTTGTGGGATTAGGGACCGAGGGACCCCCCTTTTACACCCATTTTGTGAGGGGAAACCATTGGCAGACCCCTTTCAGCCGCTGTTTTATGGGATTAGGGATTGAGGGACCCCCTTTTACACCTATTTTGTGAGGTAAAACCATTGGCAGACCCCTTTCTGCTTCCATTTTATGGGATTAGGGACTGAGGGTCCCCTTTTTACACCCATTTTGTGAGGTAAAACCATTGGCAGACCCCCTTCAGCCGCCATTTTATTGGATTAGGGACCGAGGGACCCCCCTTTTACACCCGTTTTGTGAGGGGAAACCTTTCCCAGGCAACTTTTATGACCATAAAGGATCGGGGGACCCCTTTTACACCCATTTTATGGGCTCCCCGTGAGGGGAACCCCCCTTTCCCAGCCCTACCTGCCCCCAGGCAGCGCTGGCAGAGGAGGTGCCCGCAGGAGGTGAGGCAGAAGCCGGCGCCCTCCTGCCGGTAGCAGCGGTTGCAGTGGAACCAGTCCTGCCCGGGGGGGGCCGCCATGGCCCCGGGGAAGGGGGCGGGGCCTAAAAGGGCGGGAAGCGCGGGGGCGGGGCCTAAAAGGGCGGGAAGCGCGGGGGCGGGGCCTAAAAGGGCGGGAAGCGCGGGGGCGGGGCCTAAAAGGGCGGGAAGCGCGGGGGCGGGGCCTAAAAAGGGCGGGAAGCGCTGAGGAGAAAGGGCGCGAGGCGGCTAAAAGGACCGACAAAAAGGTGAGAATCGCCTTAAAACTACCATCAAAACGTGTGAGAAACGTTTAAAAACAGCTTTAAAATGGTGAGAGGCGTTAAAAAATACCTCTAGAAGGGTGAGGAACGTTAAGAAATGCCTATAAACGTGGCGGAAAGCGTTTAAAGTTACCATTAAAAGGGTGAGAAACGTCTGAAAGGGTGAGAAATGTCTAAAAGGGTGAGAAACGTCTAAAAGGGTGAGAAAAGTCTGAAAGGGTGAGAAACGTCTAAAAGGGTGAGAAACGTCTAAAAGGGTGAGAAAAGTCTAAAAAACGGTGAGAGACATTTAAAATAAGCATTGAGAAGGCGAGAGACGTTTAAATTGCCATTAAAAAACGTGATAAACGTTTAAATTGTCATTAAAAAGAATACAAAATGTCTAAATTACCATTAAAAGGGTGAGAAACGTTTAAAAATACCTTTAAAAGCGGCAATAAATGCTTAAAATTACCATTAAATGGGTGATTAAAGGTTTAATTTACCATTAAGACGGCGAGGAAGGTTTAAAATTACCCTCAATACACTATTACCATCCCATAATGCCTCAGGACCCCCCCCAAAAAAACCTCAAATATCCCCCAATACCTCGTGACCCCCCCCCAAACCCCTCAGATATCCCATAATGCCTCAGGAACCCCTCCAACACCCCCCCAATGCCTCAGGAACCGTTCCCCAAACCCCAAATATCCCATACTACCTCAAATTTCCCCCAAAAAAACCTCACATATCCCATAATGCCTCAGAACGTTCCCCCAAAGCCCCCCCAATATCCCCCAATTCCTCAAAATTTCCCCGCTAAAACCCCAAATATCCCATAATTTCCCAGAAACTCTCCCAAAATCCCACAGTACCTCAAGAACTCCCCCTAAAGCCCCTTAAATATCCCATAATGCATCAGGAACTCCCTCAATGTCCCCAGATACCTCAAAATTCCCCCCTAAAACCACTTAAATATCCCATAATCCCCCAGAAACCCCCAATAAACCCCTCAAAAATCCCTCAATCCCTCAGAACCCCCCAATAAACCATTCCAGTATCCCCAAATCCCCCAGAAACCCCCAATAACCCCCTCAAAAATCCCATAATCCCCCGGAAACCTCCAATAACCCCCCCCAATATGCCAAAATACCTCAAAATTTCCCCAATAACCCCCCTCAAAAATCCCACAATCCCCCAGAAACCCCAATAAACCCCTCAAAAATCCCCAAATGCCTCAAAATTTCCCCAATAACCCCCCTCAATATCCCATTATCATCCAGAAGCCCCCAATAAACCCCTCAAAAATCGCCAAATACCTCAAAATTTCCCCAATAAACCCCTCAAAAATCCCATAATCCCCCAGAAACCCCCAATAAACCACTCCAATATCCCACAATCCCCCAGAAACCCCAATAAACTCAAAAATCCCAAAATACCTCAACATTTACCCAATAAACCACTTAAATATCCCATAATCCCCCAGAAACCCCAATAAACCCTTCCAATATCCTAAAATACCTCAAAATTTCCCCAATAAAGCCCTCAAAAATCCCATAATCCCCCAGAAACCCCCAATAAACCCCTCAGAAATCCCAAAATACCTCAAAATTTCCCCAATAAATCCCTCAAAGATCCCCAAATTCCCCAGAAACCCCCAATAAACCCCTCAAAAATCCCAAAATACCTCAAAATTTCCCCAATAAACCCCTCAAAAATCCCAAAATTCCCCAGAAACCCCCAATAAACCCCTCAAAAATCCCAAAATACCTCAAAATTTCCCCAATAAACCCCTCAAAAATCCCATAATCCGCCAGAAACCCCCAATAAACCCCTCAAAAATCCCAAAATACCTCAAAATTTCCCCAATAAACCCCTCAAAAATCCCATAATCCACCAGAAACCCCCAATAAACCCCTCAAAAATCCCAAAATACCCCAAAATTTCCCCAATAACCCCCCCCAATATCCCATAATCCCCCAGGAACCCCCCCAATAAACCCCGGGGGGCGGAGCCTCCCCTTTAGCCCCGCCCCCTTTCCTTCCCCAGCGTGGGCGGGGCCTAGCAGGAGGCCACCGGAAGTGGGGGCTACCAGACCCGGAAGTGGCTACCAGACCCGGAAGTGGCTACCAGACCCGGAAGTGGCCGCCGGAAGTCCCGCAGAGGACGCGTCCCCCGAGAACTTTGCCCTCCATTTTTGCTGGCCCCGCCCCCTCGCGGTGACGTCACATCCGGCCCCGCCCCCCCCCCCCCCGCAGAGGGGCGCGATGGCGGCGCTGGCCGGGAAGGTGGCGCTGGTCACGGCCGCCACCGACGGGTGAGGGCCCGGAATCCCCCCCAGCACCCCTAATCCCCCCTAATCCCCCGTAATCCCCTCACCCCACAGCGCCCCATAACCCCCCATAATCCCCCATAATCCCCCCATAACCCCCCATAATCCCCCATAACCCCCCATAATCCCCCATAACCCCCCATAATCCCCCCATAACCCCCCATAATCCCTCATAATCCACCCATAACCCCCCATAATCCCCCATAACCCCCCATAACCCCCCATAATCCCCCATAATCCCCCCATAACCCCCAATAATCCCCCCATAACCCCCCATAATCCCCCATAATCCCCCATAAATCCCCACAGCGCCCCCTAATCCCCTCATACTCCCCGCGTAATCCCCCCTAACCCTCCGTAATCCCCCATAATCCCCTATAACCCCCTCACCCAATTGTGCCCTGTATCTCCCCCTGGCCCCACGGACCCAAACCCCATAAGCCCCTTGCCCCATAGCCCCCCCCATAATCCCCCACAGCGCCCCATAATCCCCCATGACAGCCCCATAGTGCCCCATAGCAGCCCCATAGCGACCCCATAATCCCCCCCATATCACCCCATAGCGACCCCAGGGCCCCATAGCGCCCCATAATCCCCCATAGTTCCCCATAGTCCCCCATAGAGACCGCACAGCACCCCATAGTGCCCCCATAACTCCCCATAGAGACCCCCATGGCCCCCCATATCACCCCATAGACCCCCATAGAGACCCCATAGAGCCCCCCAGTGCCCCATAGTGCCCCCATAGGGCCCCATAACCCCCTATAGCGCCCCATAGCCCCCCCATAGAACCCCATAGCCACCCCATAGCGCCCCATGGAGACCCCATAGCGCCCCCCAGTGCCCCATAGCCCCCCATAGAGACCCCATATAACCCCATAGCGCCCCATAGCCACCCCATATCACCCCATAGCCCCCATAGCCCCCCCATAGTGCCCCATAGAGACCCCATAGCGCCCCATAGCCCCCCACAGCCCCCCACAGAGACCCCATAGCCACCCCATAGCACCCCATAGCCCCCCATACAGATCCCATAGCCCCCCATATCACCCCATAGCCCCCCATAGAGACCCCATAGAGCCCCCCAGTGCCCCATAGTACCCCCATAGGCCCCCATAACCCCCTATAGCACCCCATAGCGCCCCATAGCCCCCCCACAGAACCCCATAGCCACCCCATAGCCCCCCATAGAGACCCCATAGCCCCCCAGAGAGACCCCATAGCCACCCCATAGCCCCCCAGAGACCCCATAGCCACCCCATAGCCCCCCATACAGATCCCATAGCCCCCCATATCACCCCATAGCCCCCCAGAGAACCCACAGCCACCCCATAGCCCCCCAGAGACCCCACAGCCACCCCATAGCCCCCTAGAGACCCCATAGCCACCCCATAGCCCCCCAGAGACCCCATAGCCACCCCATAGCCCCCCATATCACCCCATAGCCCTCCCATATCACCCCATAACCCCCCATAGCCCCCCCATAGCCCCCCGCAGCCCCCCATAGAGACCCCATAGCCCCCCCCAGCGCCCCGCTGTCCCCCCCCCCCCAGGATCGGGCTGGCGGTGGCGGAGGCGCTGGGGGCGGCGGGGGCGCGCGTGGTGCTGAGCTCGCGGCGCCAGCCCCGCGTGGAGGCGGCCGTGGGGCGGCTGCGGGGCCGCGGGCTCGAGGCCACCGGGGTCGTGTGCCACGTGGGGCGGCCCCAGGACCGGCAGCGCCTGGTGCAGGCGGTGAGCCGGGGGGCTACGGGGCGGGGGTTGTGGGGCCGGGGGGGATGGTTATGGGGCCGGTGGGGGGGGTTATGGGGTTGGGGGGGAGGTTATGGGGCCGGGGGGGAGGTTATGGGGTCAGGGGAGAGGTTATGGGGCCGGGGGGTGGTTATGGGGTGGGGGGGGAGGTTGTGGGGCTGGGGGGAGGTTCTGGGGTCGGGGGGAGGTTATGGGGCCGGGGGGGAGGTTGTGGGGTCGGGGGGATGGTTATGGGGTCGGGGGGTGGTTGTGGGGCAGGGGGGATGGTTGTGGGGCAGGGGGGGAGGTTATGGGGCCGGGGGGAGGTTATGGGGACAGGGGGTAGGTTGTGGGGCCGGGGGAGTGGTTGTGGGATTGGGGAGAGGTTGTGGGGTTGGGGGGTGGTTGTGGGGCTGGTGGGGAGGTTATGGGGCCGGGGGGAGGTTGTGGGGCAGGGGGGGTGGTTGTGGGGCTGGTGGGGAGGTTATGGGGCCGGGGGGAGGTTATGGGGCCGGGGGGGTGGTTGTGGGGCCGGGGGGAGGTTATGGGGCCAGGGGGGAGGTTATGGGGCCAGGGGGGAGGTTATGGGGTCGGGGGAGGTTGTGGGTCCAGGGGCAGGTTATGGGGCCAGAGGGGTGCTATGGGGTTGGGGGGTGGTCCCGTGGATCTGTGGGGCGCTGTGGGGCTTTTTGGGGATCCCTTGGATCTATGGGGCCCTACGGGGGTTCTACGGCCCTGTGGGTCGCCGGGGGGGCCCCACGGACTTATGGGGCGCCCCCCGGCCCTACGGGGCAGGCCCTGGACACGTACGGCGCCATCGACATCCTGGTGTCCAACGCCGCCGTCAACCCCGTCATGGGCAGCGCCCTGGAGGCCGAGGAGGAGGCCTGGGAGAAGGTGTGGCCCCGCCCCCTCCCTTTAAGCCCCGCCCCCTGCCCGACCACGCCCTCTCAAGCTCCGCCCCCTTTGTCTGACCACGCCCCCCCCCCAAAGATCTTCCAGGTGAACGTGACGGCGGCGGCCATGCTGGTGAAGCTGGTGGTGCCCCACATGGAGCGCCGGGGGTGAGCCGAGGGGGCGGGGCTTGTGGGGGGAAAGGGGGCGGGGCCTGGCGGTGACCACGCCCCCCCTCGGTGACGCCCCGCCCCCTTTTTGTCCCGCAGGGGCGGGGCCATCGTGCTGGTGTCCTCGCTGGCCGGGTACATGCCCTTCCCGGTGAGCCGGGGCGAGGGGGCGGGGCTTGGGGGGAGGGGGCGGGGCTTCGGGGAGTGGGCGGGGCTTGGGGGAGGGGGCGGGGCTTGGGTCGGAGGGGGCGGGGCTTGAGGGAGGGGCGGGGCTTCGGGAGAGGGGCGGGGCTTGGGGAGAGGGGGCGGGGCTTGGGGAGAGGGGGTGGGGCTTGGGGGAGGGGGTGGGGCTTCGGGGAGTGGGCGGGGCTTGGGGAGAGGGGGCGGGGCTTGGGGAGAGGGGGTGGGGCTTGGGGGGAGGGGGCGGGGCTTCGGGGAGTGGGCGGGGCTTGGGGGAGGGGGTGGGGCTTGGGGGGAAAGGGGCGGGGCTTGGGGGGAAAGGGGCGGGGCTTGGGGGAGGGGGCGGGGCTTGGGGGAGGGGGCGGGGCTTGAGGGAGGGGCGGGGCTTCGGGAGAGGGGCGGGGCTTGGGGGAGGGGGGTGGGGCTTGGGGGGAAAGGGGCGGGGCTTGGGGGAGGGGGCGGGGCTCGGAGTGGGGGAGGGGCTTGATGGGAGGGGGCGGGGCCTGTGGGGTTGTGGGAGGGGTTTGTCGAGGGGCGGGGCTTGGTGGGGAGGGGGCGGGGCTTGGGAGAGGGGGCGGGGCTGGGGGGGCGTGGCTTGGGGAGGGGGCGTGGCTTGGGGGGCGGGGGTTGGGGAGGGGGCGGGGCCTGTGGGAGAGGCTTGATGGAAAAGGGGTGGGGCTTGATGGGAGGGGGCGGGGCTTGATGGGAGGGGGCGGGGCTTGATGGGAGGGGGCGGGGCTTGGGAGTGGGGCTTGTGGGGTGGGGGAGGGGTGGTGGGAGGGGCTTGATGGGAGGGGGCGGGGCTTGGGAGATGGGGGCGGGGCTTGTGGGAGGGGCTGGGTAGTGGGAGGGGCTTGATGGAAAAGGGGCGGGGCGCGGGGGCGGGGTTGTGGGGTGGGGGCGGGGCCAGGTGGGGGCGTGGCTTGGTGTGGGGGCGTGGCCGGGCCCCGCCGGTGACGTCACGGCCTATTATGGGGTGCGGGCAGGCGCTGGGCCCCTACAGCGTGAGCAAGGCGGCGCTGCTGGGGCTGGTGAAGGCGCTGGCCCCGGAGCTGCGCCCCCGCCGCGTCCGCATCAACGCCGTCGCCCCCGGCCTCGTCCGCACCCGCTTCAGCGCCGCCGTGAGGGGGCGGGGCCTCGGGGAGGGGGCGGGGCCTCGGGGAGGGGGCGGGGCCTCGAGGGGTGTGGGCGGAGCATGAGTCACGTGAGGGTTGGGGGTGGGGCTAAGGAAGGGGGCGTGGCCTGGGGGTGGGGGCGTGGCCTAAAGGGCGTGGGGGCGTGGCTAAACGGGTGGGCGGGGCTTATCGGTGGGCGTGGCCATGACGTCGCGGCCTTTCCGCCTTGCAGCTGTGGGAGGACGAGGCCAGGCGGCAGCAGGTGATGGCCGCCATGGGCATCGACAGGTGGGCGGGGCTACGGGTCACGGGGGGCGGGGCCAAACCCCAAAGGGGGCGTGGTTAACGCGAGCCACGCCCACTTTACCCCTCCCCCCCCCCGCCCAGGCTGGGGACGCCATCGGACGTGGCCTCGGTGGTGACGTTCCTCTGCTCGCCCGCCGCCGACTACGTGGTTGGGGAGACCGTGGTGGTGGCCGGGGGCGCCCCCTCCCGCCTTTAGGGGAGATTTGGGGACGTCTTGGGCGGTTTTGGGGCCATTCCGGGCGGATTTGGGGGCGTTTCGGGGCCAATAAACCCCCCTCTGACTGGCGCCATGGAGCCGAGACAAGATGGCGGCCGTGGGGGCCGCCATTTTGTGGGGGGGAGGAAGGTCTCGGGGCAAGATGGCGGCACCCGCAGGGGGCGGCCATCTTGGGGCCTGCCCCTTGGTGTCAACGGGGGTGGGCGGCCATCTCACGCCGCCATCTTGTGCCCCGTGGGGGCGGCCATGTCGGGGGCAGGCGGCCATCTTGGGGCGGTCACCATAGCAACGGTGAGGGGTGGGCGGCCATATTAAATGCTGGCAGCCATCTTGAGACTGTTACCACGGTAACCCCAGGGGCCTGGCAGCCCTCTTGGTGGTGTTGCTATAGCAACAGTGAGGGCCAGGCAGCCATGTTGGAAGCTGGCAGCCCTCGTGGCGCCATCACCATGGCAACACTGAAAGCCTGGCAGCCATCTTAGAGCCTGGCAGCCATCTTGAGACCATCACCATGGCAACCCTGAGGCTCAGGCAGCCATCCTGGCGCCATTGCCATGGCAACATTGAGGGCTGGGAAGCCATCTTGGAGCCTGGCAGCCATCTTAGAGCCTGGCAGCCAACCCCTTGGTGCCATCCCCGTGGCAACGCTGAGGCTCAGGCGGCCATCTTGGAGCCTGGCATCCCCAGTTCCCCCAATTACCACTAACGAGCCTCCTCCCAACGAGCCCCTTTATTCCCGAGGGGGGCGGGCTCAGCGTCGCCGCCGGAAACCTGCAGGGAGGAGGACAGACGAGATGAGGAAGCGGCGGCGCGAGCGGCACCCGCAAGGGCTGCTGGGACGTTGGAGGACTCACCGCGCCGCCTGCCCGCCCTCCTCTTGGCCGCCACCTTCCTCCTCTTGGGCGCCACCTGGAAGAGGGGGGGGAGGTGAGAAAGGGGCACCCATGGGTGCTGGGGGGTGCGGGGGAGGGGGTCGGGGGGGCTCCCACCTGCTCGGGGGCTCCCAGGAGGGCGGCGGCGGCCCCGAAGTGGGTGACGGAGGCCAGGGGGGGCGCCCCCAGGGCCCGGCGGCGCCGCTGCGCCCGCTGCCGCCGCGTCTCGCCCAGGCGCACCAGCAGCGACTCCTCCAGCCGCGTCCTAAAATGGCCGCCGGGGGGCGGGGCTTAGAGCGGGGGGGCGGGGCCTGCGGGAGGGGGGCGGGGCCTGCGAGGGGGCGGGGCTTCGGTGGGGGGCGGGGCTTCGGTGGGGGTGGGGCGGGGCCCCTGCTGGGACACGGGGTGGCTTGGAGGAAAGGGGGCGTGGCTTAAAGGGGGCGTGGCCAGGTGGGCGTGGCTTAATGGGAGGGGCGTGGCTTTAAGTGGGCGTGGCCTAAGGGAAGGGGGCGTGGCCTAGGGGCACGCCCAGCCTCAACTTACCTCCCTCCCCCCCCCCCGGCAGGGAAATGGGTCCGGCGGTGCCAAATATGGAGCTGGGGGCGGGGCTACGGGGTAAGGGGCGGGGCCACGGGGCTGGGGGCGGGGCCACGGGGCTGGGGGCGGGGCCTACTCACCGCTGCTCCTCCTCCCGCGAGGGGCGGTCCCCGTAGGCCCCGCCCACCTCCTCGGGGGCGTCGCCCAGCTCGTCCCGCAGCTCCCGCACCAGGGCGCTGCCCAGGGCCCGGCGCCGCGCCGCCGCCGCCGCCCGCTGCTCCCGCTCCGGGCCCGCCTCGTCTGGGATTAGAGCGGGATGACGGGAGGTTAGGGGGGGGATTACGGGGGGGGTTAGGGGAAAAATGGGGGAATTATATAGCGGGATTATGGGGGATTAAAGAGGGATTAGGCGGAATTATGGGGGATTAAAGAGGGATTAGGCGGGATTATGGGAGGATTAGGAGGGAAAGTGAGGGAAACGGGAATTACAGAGAGATTAGGGAGATTTAGGGGGAAAATGAACGGATTATCGAGGGATTATAGGGAATTTGGAAAATATTAAGGAGATTAAGACAGGATTAAGAGGGATTAAGGAGATCAGGGGACATCATGTTGGATTACGGGAGGATTACGGTTGATTGTAAGGGATTGGGGGAGAAATGGCGGGATTATGTAGGATATGGGGGGGAAATGGAGGGATTGGGAGGGTTTATAAGGGATTAGGGGGATTATGGAGGCATTAGGGGGAAAATGAGGGAATTGTAGAGGAATTATGGGGGATTAGGGGGTGTTAGGAGGATTTAGGGGGGATTGTGGGGAATTAGGGGGTATTTAGCAGGAAAATGAGAGCATTATATGGGATTATGGAGGATTATAGAGCATTAGGGAGAGTTAAGGCATAAAATGGGGGGATTATGGAGAGATTTGGGGGTATTTAACGGGAAAACGGAATTACAGAAGGATTATAGGGGGTTTTGGAAGAATTACGGAGGCATTGGGGGGGATTTAGGGAAAATATGCAGGGAATATGAGGGATTTAGGAGGGATTAGGGAGAAATTATGGGGATTTATGGGGGGGTTATGGGGGAAATAGTGGGATTACAGAGGATTATGGGGGGAAATGGTGGCGTTTTGAGGGGATTTTGGTGCATTTAAGGGGAAAATAGGGAGATTAAAGAGAAATTGTGAGAAATTAAGGGGGATTGGGGGGGGAAATGAAGGATTACTGAGGGATTATGGGGGATTAAGGAGGGATTATGGGGGATTAGCCTTACCGTACTGCACGGGCACGAGGCGCGGGGGCACGTAGCGCCGCCCCCCGCCCAGCCCCGGGGCCTTCGTCGCGTGCGGCCCCTCCTCCTCCTCCTCCTCCTCTTCCTCCTGCGGGAACCCCAAAAACCGCCAAAATCCCCCCAAGAATTGACCAAATCCCCCCGAAATCCCCCCAAAACGCCCCCGCTCACCCCCGCCATGTTGCCGGGCTCGGGGCGGAAGCGCAGCGGGTCGCTGTCTCCTGGGGACGACGGACAGCTGTCAATCAATCAAGCGCCGCCGGGATTGTTCGGGGGCGAGTTTAGGGGTCAGGTGGGGGGGGGGGGGGGGAGGATTTTTGGGGTGAATTCAGGGGATTTTGGGCCCACCCGGCGCCCCGGCGGCGGCCGCCCGCAGGAGCTTGTCCAGGTGGTAGCGGAGGCGCAGCTCCATGGGGCGCGACTTCTCCAGCACCTGCGGGGCACGAAAACGCCCGGATTTACCCCAAAACGCAGACCGAGGCCACGCCCCCTCCGCCCGAAGCCACGCCCCCTTTGCCCGAAGCCACGCCCCCTCCGCAGGCCACGCCCCTCCCGCTAGGCCACGCCCCCTCCTCCCCTCAAGGAGCAGCGGGGCCATGGGGTCCTTCCTTATATGGCAACGAGGCCACGCCCCTTGGGTGAAGCCACGCCCACCCCAGGCCACGCCCCCTCACCCAGACCACGCCCCCACCCTCAAGCCACGCCCCTTTTAACCCTTTAAGAGCCGGATAATCCCCCACCCCCCGCCCCCCACCCGGGGTATATCGGCCAATCCCAACCTCCCCCTTCAGGCCACGCCCCCCCACAAGCCACGCCCCCCTCGCCAGGCCACGCCCCCACCCTCAAGCCACGCCCCTTTTAACCCTTTAAGAGCCGGATAATCCCCACCCCCCGCCCCCCACCCCGGGGTATATCGGCCAATCCCAACCTCCCCCCTTCAGGCCACGCCCCCCACAAGCCACGCCCCCCTCGCCAGGCCACGCCCCCTCACCAGGCCACGCCCCCACCCTCAAGCACGCCCCTTTTAACCCTTTAAGAACCGGATAACCCCTCACCCCCCGCCCCCCACCCGGGGTATATCAGCCAATCCCAACCTCCCCCTTCAAGCCACGCCCCACAAGCACGCCCCCCTCACCAGGCACGCCCCTCACCCAGACCACGCCCCCTCCCTCAAGCCACGCCCCTTTTAACCCTTTAAGAGCCGGATAATCCCCCACCCCCCGCCCCCACCCGCGGTATATCGGCCAATCCCAACCTCCCCCTTCAGGCCACGCCCCCACAAGCCCCGCCCCCCACCAGGCCACGCCCCTCACCCAGACCACGCCCCCTCCATTAAGCCACGCCCCTTTTAACCCTTTAAGAACCGGATAACCCCTCACCCCCCGCCCCCACCCACGCCGTATCGGCCAATCCCAGCCTCCCCCTTCAGGCCCCGCCCCCCCCACAAGCCCCGCCCCCTCCCGCAGGCCCCGCCCCCTCACCAGGCGGGTCTCCAGCAGGCGGGGCAGGGCCGGCAGCGCCCCCAGGGCCCCCCCCCGGCACTTGGCGGCCAGCAGCAGCCCCAGGTCGCTCAGGTACTGCAGCAGCGCCTGCGCCCGCACCCCCAGCAGGGACAGCCCCTGGGGGGGTCAGGCACCCCGGAACGCCCCAAGCGCCCCAAATCCCCCCCAAAGCGCCCCAAATCCCCCCAAAACCACTCCAAAATATCCCCAAACAGCCCCAGTCCCCCCCCCCGGACCCCCAATTCCCCCCCCAGGACCCCCAGCTACCCCCCAGGCCCCCCATAACCCCCCCAATTCCCCAATAACCCCCCCAGGACCCCAATTCCCTCCCAGACCCCTTTATTTCCCCCACAGCCCCCCAGTATCCCCCTCCAGAACCCCCAATTCCCTCTTTAACCCCCCCCCAGGACCCCCATAACCTCCCACAGACCCCCAAATCCCCCCCATATCCCCCCCAGAACCCCCATAACCCCTCAATATCCCCCAGGACCCCCATAACCCCCTCACATCCCCCCCAGGACCCCCAAAACCACCCCAAATCCCCCCCATACACCCCAAATACCCCCCCAGGACCCCCATAACTCCCCCAGTGCCCCCCTCAGGACCCCCACAGCCCCCTAAATCCCCCAGGACCCCCAAACCCCCCCAATCTCCCCCATAACCCCCAAAACCCCCCAATTCCCCCCAGACCCCTTTATTTCCCCCAGGCCCCTTAATCCCCCTCAGGACCCCCATTCCCCCCCATAACCCCCCAGTATCCCCTCCAGGACCCCAAATTCTCCCCCCAGGACCCCCAAAGCGCCCCCAATCTCCCCAAAAAAACCCCCAATTCCCCCCAGGACCCCCAATTCCCCCCCCAAAAGCCTCCTATTTCCCCCGTAACCCCCCCCAAATCGCTCCCGGACCCACTTAATCCCCCCCCAGGACCCCCATAACCCCCTTATATCCCCCCAGAACCCCCACATCCCCCCCAAATCCCCCTCAAGACCCCCAAAACCCCCCAAATTCCCCCAATTCCCCCCCAAAAGCCTCCTATTTCCCCATAACCCCCCGAAATCGCTCCCGGACCCCCTTAATCCCCCCCAGGACCCCCATAACCCCCTTATATTCCCCCCAGGACCCCCAAATCCCCCCCAAATCCCCCTCAAGACCCCCAAATCCCCCCCAAATCCCCCCCCCCGGTACCTTCTCCGTGCGCAGCCCCCGCCCCGCACCCCTCCTCAGCAGCCCCCGGCCGTGCTCCGTCACCGCCGCCACCTGCGGGGGGAGGGGGGGGGATAAAAACACCCATTTTGGGGCCGTTTCGGGCCTTTTTGGGGTCCCGGGAAGGGTCCCGCGGGATTTTGGGGCATTTCGGGGGATTTGGGGCGGTTTCGGGGCCCCACCTGCTCCCTCAGCGCCCCCGGCAGCGCCACGGCCTCCGCCACCTCCGCCATCTTGCGGCCGCCGCTGAGGGAAGGGCGGCGGCCAATCGGAGCGCGCGGCCGCCGCGGCTGGGCCAATCGGAGCGCGCGGCCGCCGCGGCTCGGCCAATGGGAGGGCGAGGCGGGCGGAGAGGGTCCC
>NC_139755.1:371010-398898 GCF_964211835.1 Anser anser
GGGTGCCCCATAAGTAGCAGTTGGGGGTCCTGGAATCTGTGGGGTGCCCCATAAGTAGGATTTGGGGGTCCCGGAGTCCACGGCGTGCCCCATAAGCGGCGCTCGGGGGGCCTGGAGAGCTGTGGGGCGCCCCCTAAGTGAGGTTTTGGGGGTCCCGGAGTTCGCGGCGTGCCCCATAAGTGGCGGCTGTGGGTCCTGAGATCTGTGGGGCGCCCCCTAAGTAGCAGTTGGGGGTCCCGGCGATCCGTGGGGCGCCCCCTAAGTAGCAGTTGGGGGTCCCGGCGATCCGTGGGGCGCCCCCTAAGTAGCAGTTGGGGGTCCCGGTGATCTGTGGGGCGCCCCACAAGTGAGATTTGGAGGTCCCAAGTTCCGTGGGGCGCCCCATAAGTGGCACTTGTGGGTCCTGAGATCCGTGGGGCGCCCCATAAGTGAGATTCCGGGGGTCCCGGCGTCTGCGGCGTGCCCCACAAGTGGCGCTTGGGGGTCGCGAGGATCCGTGGGGCGCCCCATAAGTGGCGCTGTGGGGCCCTGCAGTCCGTGGGGTGCCCCATAAGTGAGATCTTGGGGGTCCCGAGTTCCGTGGGGCGCCCCGTAAGTGGCACTTGGGGGTCCCGGAGATCTGTGGGGCGCCCCATAAGTGAGATTTGGAGGTCCCGACTTCTGTGGGGTGCCCCATAAGTGGCACTTGGGGGTCCTCGAGTCCTTGGGGTGCCCCCTAAGTAGCAGTTGGGGTCCCGGTGATCCGTGGGGCGCCCCACGAGTGAGATTTGGAGGTCCCAAGTTCTGTGGGGTGCCCCCTAAGTAGCAGTTGGGGGTCCCGGCGATCTGTGGGGCGCCCCACAAGTGAGATTTGGAGGTCCCATGTTCGGTGGGGTGCCCCATAAGTGGTACTTGGGGTCACAGCGATCCATGGGGTGCCCCACAAGTGAGATTTGGGGGTCCCGAGTTCCGTGGGGTGCCCCATAAGTGAGATCTGGGGGTCCCGGTGATCTGTGGGGTGCCCCATAAGTAGCAGTTGGGGGTCCCGAGTTCTATGGGGTGCCCCATAAGTGACATTTGGGGGTCCTGGAGATCTGTGGGGTGCCCCATAAGTAGCAGTTGGTGGTCACAGCGATCTATGGGGTGCCCCATAAGTGGCACTTGGGGGTCACAGCAATCCGTGGGGTGCCCCATAAGTGAGATTTGAGGGTCCTCGAGTCCTTGGGGCGCCCCCTAAGTAGCAGTTGGGGGCCCCGGCGATCCGTGGGGCGCCCCACAAGCGGCTTTTCGAGGCCCGGGCTCCTTCAGGGCAGCCGACCGGAGGCCGAGGCCCCCCAAGTCCTTCGGGGGGCGCCGTGGGGCGGCCGTGGGGCGCCGCGGGGCACTTGTGGGGCGGGCGCGGGACGCCGCGGGGCGCCGTGGGGCGGGCGCGGGGCGCCGGCTCCTCCGTGGGGCGTCGGGGGGGCCCCCGGGGGGGGCACTGGGGGGGTCCCGGGGTCCCCCAGGAGGCCGCGTCGAGGTCCCGGGGGTGCCAGCGGGAGGCACTTGGGGGTCGCGGAGCTCCGGCCGTGGGGCGCCCCCCAAGTGTGGGGCGGGGCGGCGGCGGCGGGGGGGGGCTCCGTCAGCCAGCGCTGGGTGCCCAAAAGAGAGACGTTGGGGGGTCCCGGAGCGCCGTGGGGCCGCCCCACACGTGTGGGGCGCGCGGGGAGGGGTGGGGGGCAGGTTGGGGGGCTGCCCCCCAAGTGGGGGGGGGGGGAACTCGGGGGGGCGCAGATGTGGGGCACCCCCTAAGTGGTGTGGGGGGGTGGGGGGTAAAAAGGGGGGCGCGGGGGGAGATGGCGGGGGCGGGGCTTCGGCCCCACAAGTGTGGGGCGCCCCCCAAGTAGGCGTGGGGCGCCCCCCGAGGGGGTGTGGGGCGCCCCCCAAGTGAACGCGGGGGACCCAGAGGGGCTCGAGGGGTCACGGGGCTGCCCCCCAAGCAGCCGTGGGGCAGGCGAAGATCTATGGGGCTGCCCCCCAAGTAGCCGGTGGGGCGCCCCCCAAGTCCCTATGGGGCGCCCGAGGCGCTATGGGGCTGCCCCCAAGTCGCTATGGGGCTGCCCCCCAGTCCCTACGGGGCCCGGAGGTACTCCAAGGAGCTATGGGGCTGCCCCCCAAGTCGTTACGGGGTGCGCAGGGCGCTATGGGGCTGCCCCCCAAGTAGCTGTGGGGCGCACAAACATCTATGGGGCTGCCCCCCAAGTAAACGGGAGGGACCCGGAGATGCTCGAGGGCGCTGTGGGGCTGCCCCCCAAGTCGCTGTGGGGCGCCCCCCAAGTCCCTATGGGGCCCCCCAAATATCTATGGGGGCCCCCCAAGCAGCTATGGGGCACTGAAGCCGCTATGGGGCTGCCCCCCAAGTCCCTATGGGGCCCCCAAATATCTATGGGGCTGCCCCCAAGTATCCCTGGGGTGCCAAGGCGCTATGGGGCTGCCCCCAAGTATCTATGGGGCCCCAAATATCTATGGGGCTGCCCCCAAGTCCCTACGGGGCGCCCCCCAAGCAGCTATGGGGCACTGAAGCCGCTATGGGGCTGCCCCCCAAGTCCCTATGGGGCCCCCAAATATCTATGGGGCTGCCCCCCAAGTCCCTCTGGGGCACCCAAACCCCTCTGGGGCTGCCCCCAAGTCCCTCTGGGGCTGCCCCCCAAGTGCCCCCCACAACCCCCCCCCGATGTGGGGCTGCCCCCCAAGTGCCCCCCCCCCCCCCCACGCGCGGGGGTCGTTACCTCGGGGTCCGGGGGGCGCTCGGGGGGGGCGGCCCCGGGGGGGGGCCCCAGCTCCATGGGCGCCGGCGCTCCTCGCTGGGGGGGGGGGGGATCAGTGGGGCTGCCCCATAGCGGGGGGGGCAGTGGGGCTGCCCCATAGCGGGGGGGGGTAAGGGAGGGGGGGTGCCCGGCCCCATAGCGGGGGGTTGGGGGGGGGAGGGGGGGGCCCCGCACTTGGGGGGCTGGGGGTAACCGGGGGCGTCCTGCCCCATAGAGCGGCCCCGGCCCCCATAGATTTTACCCCTGGCCCCAGAGATCCCCCCCCAGCCCCATAGATTGGCCCCCCAGCCCATAGGAGCCCCCCCAGCCCCATAGATTTTCCCCCTGCCACAGATCCTCTCCCCGCCCCATAGATCCTCCCCCCGGCCCCACAGATTTTCCCCCTGACCCATAGATCCCCCCCAGCCCCATAGATTGTCTCCTAGCCCCATAGATCGTCCCCCCAGCCCCATAGATTGGCCCCTAGCCCCATAGGAACGCCCCCAGCCCCACAGCTCCTCCCCCCGGCCCCACACATCCTCACCCCACACCTCCCTGCCCCACATCCCCCAGCCCCACAGATCCCGGCCCCACAGATCCCAGCCCCACATCCCCCAGCCCCATAGATCCCGCCCCATAGATCCCCCAGCCCCACATCCCCCAGCCCCACAGATCCCCGCCCCACATCCCCCAGCCCCACAGATCCCCGCCCCACATCCCCGCCCACATCCCCCAGCCCCACATCCCCCAGCCCCACATCCCCAGCCCCACAGATCCCCGCCCCACATCCCCCAGCCCCACAGATCCCCGCCCCACATCCCCCCGCCCCACATCCCCCAGCCCCACATCCCCCAGCCCCACATCCCCCAGCCCCACATCCCCCAGCCACACATCCCCCCGCCCCACATCCCCCAGCCCCACATCCCCAGCCCCACATCCCCCAGCCCCCCCCGCCCCTCACCCCGGCCCTATTGTGGGGCCCGGCGCCGTCTCGGGGCGGCCATCTTGCCGCTTACCCAGCAGCCCCCGCGCGGGGAGGGGCGGGGCCGGGAGGGGAGGGAGGGGAGGGGAGGGGAGGGAGGGGGGGGGAGGGGAGGGAGGGGAGGGGGGGGGGGGAGGGGAGGGAGGGAGGGAGGGGAGCCGCCCCCCCCCCCCCCCCCCCCCCCCCGCTCACCCCTGGGGCCGCGGCGGCTCCTGGCGGGCGTCCTGCGGGGGGGGGGGGGGGGGTCAGGGCGCTCCCAGTAACACCAGTAACGCCCACCAGTAACACCAGTAACGGCCCCTCTCCCCCCCAGCCCCCTCCCAGTATATCCCAGTCCCTCCCAGTCCCGCCCAAACCCCTCCCAGTACATCCCAGTGCCCCCAAATTTTCCCCCCCAGTCCCTCCCAGTGCCCCCCAACCTCCCCCAATCCCCCCCCCCAGTGCCTCCCAGTAGCCCCCAGTGCCCCCCAAACCCCTCCCAGTATATCCCAGTCCGCCCATTTCCCCTCCCAGTGCCCCCCACACCCCCCCAGTCCCTCCCAGTCCCTTCCCAGTCCCCCCCAGTGCCCCCAACCCCCTCCCAGTCCCCCCAGTAGCCCCCAGTGCACCCCAACCCCCTCCCAGCTCCCCCATTTCCCCCCCCAGTCCCCCCAGTCCCCCCCAACCCCCTTCCAGTCCCTCCCAGTCCCCCCATTTCCCCCCCAGTCCCTCCAGTAGCCCCCAGTGCCCCCCAACCCCCCCCAGTCCCCCCATTTCCCCTCCCAGTAGCCCCCAGTGCCCTCCAGTCCCCCCCCAGTTCCCCCAGTTCCCCCCCCCACTGCCCTCCACCCCCCCAGTACCCCCCCAGTGCCCCAATTTCCCCCCCACACCCCCCCAATACCCCCCAACCCCCTCCCAGTTCCCCCATTCCCCCCCCCAGTCCCTCCCAGTAGCCCTCAACCCCCCCCAGTCCCTCCCAGTCCCCCCCCAGTGCCCCCCAATTCCCCCATTTCCCCCCCAGTGCCCCCCAGTCCCCTCCCAGTCTCCCCATTTCCCCTCCCAGTGCCCCCCAGTAGCCCCCACACCCCCCCATTTCCCCCTCAGCCCCCCCAACCCCCTCCCAGTTCCCCCATTTCCCCTCCCAGTGCCCCCCACACCCCCCAGTCCCTCCCAGTCCCCCCCCAGTGCCCCCATTTCCCTCCCAGTGCCCCCCAGTCCCTCCCAGTAGCCCCCACACTCCCCCAGCCCCCCCCCAGTGCCCCCCAACCCCCCCCAGCCCCCCCATTTGCCCCCCAACCCCTCCCAACCCCCTCCCAGCCCCCCCCCAGCCCCCCCCAGTCCCTCCCAGTGCCCCCCAGTCCCTCCCAGTCCGCTCACCGTGGGGCGGGGGGGGAGGCGGCGCTGCCCGGGGAGGAGGCGGGGCCGGGCGAGGAGGAGCCCGAGGGGGAGGGGGAAGGGGGCGGGGCCTGGCCACGTGACCCCCGCCCCCGGGGGCGTGGCCTCGGCGTCGGGCCCCGCCCCTTCCGCGGGGGGCGGGGCTTCGGAGGGGGGCGGGGCTTCGGCGGGGGGCGTGGCCTCAGAAGGGGGCGTGGCCTCGGTGGGCGGGCTTCGGGAGGGGGCGTGGCCTCGGGAGGGGGCGTGGCCTCGGGAACAGGCAGGGCATTGGCAGGGGGCGGAGCCTCAGAAAGGGGCGGGGCTTCCGCGGGGGGCGTGGCCTCTGCGGGGGGCGTGGCCTCGGGTTGGGGCACAGCCTCGGGTTGGGGCGTGGCTTCAGCGGGGGGCGTGGCCTCCGAAAGGGGCGGGGCTTCGGAAAGGGGCGGGGCTTCAGAAAGGGGCGGGGCCTCGCAAGGGGGCGGGGCTTCCGCGGGGGGCGTGGCCTCGGCGGGGGGCGGGGCTTCGGGCTCCCTCCTCCTCCTCGTCTTCCTCCTCCTCCTCCTCCTCCTCCTCCTCCTCTTCCTCCTCCTCCTCCTCCTCCTCCAAGGGGGCCGGGCCCCGCGGCGGCCCCGGGGGGGTCCCTCGGGGGGCTTCCGGCCCTGCTCCCGCAAACAGGAAGCGTGAGGAGCCCCGAAATCGCGGGGTTCGGGCCCAAAAGCGGAGGGGGGGGGGGGAGGTTACCTGGCGCACCCGCTCGCTGCGCCGCTCCGGCCTCCGCCCGGGCTCCTCGTCCGAGTCCTCGCAGCTGCGGCCCGAGGCTGCGGCGGGGAAGGGGTTAATTTTGGGGGGCTCTGGGGGGTTTTAGGGGGAAGGGTGGCGGGGATTGGCCCCAGGTGGGGGTGAAACGGCTGTAAAATTAACCAAACGCCACCAAAATGGGCCCAGGTTCCCCCTAGATGCTCTGAATCCCCTCAGAACAGCCCCGAATTCCCCTCGATTTCCCCCAAATCCCCTCAGAACGACCCCAAATTCCCCTTAATTTCCCTCAGATCCCCTCAGAACAACCCCAAATCCCCTCAAAATGACCCCAATTTCCCTTAATTTCCCCCAAATACCCTCAAAATGGCCCCAAATCCACTTAATTTCCCCCAAATCCCCTCAGAACGACCCCAAATTCCCCTCAATTTCCCTCAAATCTCCTCAAAATGGCCCCAAATTCCCCTTAATTTCCCTCAGATCCTCTCAGAACCACCCCCAAATCCCCTCAAAATGGCCCCAGATTCCCCTTAATTCCCCCCAAATCCCCTCAAAATGACCCCAATTTCCCCCAAATCCCTCAAAATGGCCCCAAATCCACTTAATTTCCCCCAAATCCCCTCAGAACAGCCCCAAATTCCCCTTAATTCCCCCAAATCGGCCCCAAATTCCCCTTAATTTCCCTCAGATCCCCTCAGAACAACCCCAAATCCTCTCAAAATGACCCCGATTTCCCCTTAATTTCCCCCAAATCCCCTCAGAACGACCCCAAATTCCCCTTAATTCCCCCAAACCCCCTCAAAACCACCCCAAATTCCCTCAAATTGCCCTCCATTCCCCCTAATTTCCCTCAAATCCCCTCAAAATGTCCCCAAATCTCCTCAAAACCCCACCAAAACGCTCCCAAAGACCCCTAATTCCCCCCAAACACCCCCAAATCCTCCCAAATCCCCTCAAAACAACCCCAAATCCTCCCAGATTTCCCCCAAATCCCGTTAACCTCCCCTAATTTGCCCTAAAACACTCCCAATTCCCCCTAATTTCCCCCCAAATCCCCTCAAAACACCCCAAATCCCCCCTAATTCCCCATAAAACCCCCCGAAGCGCCCCCAAATCCCCCCAGAATCCTCCCCAAACCCTCCCCGTCCCCGTTTTGGGGAAGAAAACCCCCAAAATCCCCCGAATTTCCCCCAAACCACCTTCGAGCTCGGCGGCCTCGCGCGCCTCCCGCTCCAGCCGCTGCTGCAGCAGCTCCTGCTGCTTCTCCAGGTACTGCTTGATGAAGCTGTTCTGGCTCATCTCCTCCCCGATCTGGGGCAAAAAAAGGCAGTTTTGGGAAAAACGACGCTCGGTCAAGGGCCTGGGAACGTTTTCGGGGGGGTTCTGGGGGTTTTTTTGGGGTGGTTTTGGGGTTTTTTTTACCTGGGAGTTGGGCTGGAAGGTGGCGTGGGCGTTGAGTGCTTCTGGAGGTTCTCCAGCATCAGCGCCTGGGGTTTGGGGGAAAAAGCAGGGATTTTGGGGCAGCCCCACAATTAAAACAACCCTCCCCGCTTCCTTGATCCTTTACGCCCCCAAATAACCCCAATTTACCTCAAAAAAACCCTTACAATGCTCCAAAACCACCCCAAACCCCTCAAAACTCATTGTACTCAAATCTCCGTAATATCCCCACAAACAAAACCCCCAAAACCCACAAAATTCACCCAAAATATGTCAAATTTCCCTCCCAAAACTTACTGTTAAGGGTTATTATAATTTTCCACCTGAAAATCTCCTCACGAAACCCCAAAATTCTTTCAAATCTCCCAAAATCTCATTGAGCTCACAAAAATAGGAGTCTCTGGGGTGTTTCCACCTCTAAATCTCCTTAAAAAAACCAAATCACCTCAAAACACCCCAAAAAAATAACATTTGGGGTCTCCAGGAGTCCCTGCACCTAAATCTCCTCAGAAAAAGCCAAATTTTCCTCAAAAAAGCCAAAATCTCCTCATGATCCCCCCAAAACTCACTATATGAGGATTTCTAGGGGTTTCTCTACAAAATCTCCTCACGAAACCCCCAAAATCTCCTCACAAAACCCCAAAACCTCCTCACAAAACCCCCAAAACCTCCTCACAAAACCCCCAAAACCTCCTCACAAAACCCCAAAACCTCCTCACAAACCCCCAAAACCTCCTCACAAAACCCCCAAAAATCTCCTCACAAAACCCCCAAAACCTCCTCACAAAACCCCCAAAATCTCCTCACAAAACCCCCAAAACCTCCTCACAAAACCCCCAAAATCTTACTGCGGAAGCTTTCTATGGGTCCAACTAACCCCAAACCTCCACAAAATCCCACAAAACCCCCAAAAAATCTCCTCAGATCAACCCCAAAAACCATAATTTAAAAGTTTTCTCCAAAATCTCCTCACAAAACCCCAAAATCTCCTCACAAAAGTCCCCCAAACCCCTCATATTGGGGTTTTCTATAGGTTTTTCCATAAATTCTGCTCATAAAACCCCAAACCTCCTTAAAACCACCCCGAACCTCACTGCAGGATTTTTCTATAGGTCCCCATAACCCCCAGTGTCCGCAAAACCCCCAAAATATCCTCAGGATCATCCTAAAAATTGCCATACAAATATCACGTAGAGCCTGCCCATAAAATCTCTTCAAAATTATTCCAAATCCTCTCAAAAATACCCCAAATCCCCTCACAAAAATCCCAACTAACTCTTAAGACCTCAAATCCCGTCAAGACCGCCCAAAATCCCCTCAGGACCCCCCACATCTCCTCGGAAAGACCCTCAAAAATCCCACGATCCCCAAAATCTCAGAAAAAATAAACATCGGGACCCCCAAAAAGACCCCAAATCCCCTCAAAAGCCTCCAAACCCCCTCAAAAGCACCCCAAATGCCACCAGAAACCCCCAAAACCCCTCAGAAAGATCCCAAATCCCCTGAGGACCCCCAAAATCTCCTCAGAAGCCCCCAAAAAACACCTCAAAACCACCCCAAATCGCCTCAAAACCACCCCAAATACCCTCAGGAAACCCAAAATCTCCTCAGAATTGCCCAAAAACCCTTCAAAAACACCCAAAACCTCTTCATAAACGCCCCAAATACTCTCAAGGCCCTCCAGATCCCCTCAGGACCCCCCAAACCCCCTCATAAACACCCTAAGCCGCCCTCAAAACCCCCAAAATCTCCTCAGGACCCCCAAAATTTTCTCAAAAGCCTCCAAAACTACCTCAAAAATACCAGAAATCTCCTCAGGATCCCTAAATCTCCTCAGAAGCCCTCAAAAATCATCTCAAAAACACCCCAAATCCCCTTGAAATTCACCAAAACCCCTCAAAAAGACTACAAATCCCCTCACGACCCCCTAAATCCTCTCAGGACGCCCTAAAAACTCCTCAAAAACACTCTAAATCACCTCAAAACTCTCCAAGTCCCCTCAGGACCCCCTAAATCTCCTCGGGACCCCTCAAAATCCTCTCAGAAACTCCCCAAGTCTCCTCAGGAACCCCAAATCTCCTCAGAACCCCTCCAAAACGCCCAAAAAAACAACCCAAAATTCTTTCAGGATCCTCAAAATCTCCTTAAAGGGCCCCAAAACTACCTCAAAAACACCCCCAAACCCCCTCAGGACCCCCAAAATCTCCTTAGAATCCCCCCAAAGTGCCTCCAAAACACCCCAAAATCACCTCAGGACCCCCCAAATCTCCTCAGGACCCCCCCCAAATGCCTTTAACTCCCCCTAAACCCCCTGAGAACCCCAAAATCTCCTCAGAGATCCCCAAAACCCCCTCAAAACTCCTCAAAACCCCTCAGAAAGACCCCAAACCCCCTCAGGACGCCCAAAATCTCCTCAGAATCACCCCCCCAAAAAAACCAAACCCCCTCAGAACCCCCTAAATCTCCTCAGGACCCCCCAAAACTTCCTCAAAAACACCCCAAATCCCGTCAAAACTCTCCAGATCTCCTCACGACCCCTTAAAATTTCCTTGGGACCCCCAAAATCCCATCAGAACCCCCCCAAATCTCCTCAGAACCCCCAAAACCCCCCCATAAAAACCCAAATCCCCTCAAAAACATCCTAAGCCCCTCTCAGAACCCCCAAAATCTCCTCAAAAGCCCCCAAAAAACACCTCAAAAAGACCCCAAATCTCCTCGGAACTCCTCAAAACCCCTCAGGACCCCCTAAATCTCCTCAGGACCCCCCCCAAACTCCCTTCAAAACACCCCAAATCACCCCAAATCCCCTCCGAACCCCCCCAAACCCCCTCCGGCCCCCTAAAATCTCCTCAGAAGCCCGCCTAAATCCCCTCAAAACCTCCTCAGGACCCCCAAAATCCTCTCAGGACCCCAAAATCTCCTCAAAAGCCCCCCAAACTGCCTCAAAAACTTCCCAAATGTCCTCAGAAAGTCCCCAAATCCCCTCAGGACCCCCCAAATCCCCTCAGGACCCCCTAAGCCTCCCTCAAAGCCCCCCAAATCCCCTCAGAATCGCCCCAAATCCTCTCAAAAACACCCCAAATCCCCTCGGGGCCCCCAAAATCCCCTCAAAACACCATAAATCTCCTCAGAATCGCCCCAAAACCCCCTCAGGACCCCCAAAATCTCCTCAGGACCCCGTAAGTCTCCTCAGAATCGCCCCAAACCGCCTTCAAAACACCCCGAAACCCCCCAAATCCCCTCAGGACCCCCAAAATCTCCTCAGAAGCCCCCAAACCCCCCTAAAGACCCCCTAAATCTCCTCAGTATCGCCCCGAGTCCCCTCAAAAACCCCCAAATCCCCTCAAAACCCCCCAAATCCCCTCAAAAACCCCCAAATCCCCTCAGGACCCCCAAATCCCCTCAGGATCTCCTCGAACCCCCCCCCCCGGCCCCCTCTCCCCCCGCCGCCATCTTCCCCCTTCCCCCTCCCCCCTCCCCGCCGCAGCCCCGCGCTCACCCCCCGCAGCCGCTTGACCAGGGCGCTCTTCTGGCCGCTCTTGGCCAGCCCCCGGCGCTCCAGGGCCGCCTTCAGGTCGGCCACGCGCAGCAGATGCAGCGGCCGCCCGTCCAGCGTCACCTCCTCCCCGTCCGCCATCTTGCGCCTGCCTCCGCCCCGCCGCCCCCTTCGGCTCCTTCCGGACCCGCTTCGGCTCCTTCCGGACCCGCTTCGGCTCTTCCCGGACCCGCTTCGGCTCTTCCCGGATCCTTTCGGCTCTTCCCGGAACCCTTCGGCTCTTCCCGGAGCCGCTTCGGGCGTTTCCGGAGCCGTTCGGCTCTTTCCGGACCCCTTCCGGTGTTTCCGGAGCCCGCTCGGCTCCGCCCCGCCCCCTCCCTTCGGCTACTTCCGGCAGACTTCGGCTACTTCCGGTAAGCTTCGGGTGTTTCCGCCCTGACCTCGGCAACTTCCGGAAATCTTCGGCAACTTCCGGCCAGGCTTCGGCTCCTCCCGCTCCCCCCCCGCCCCTCGGGGTCCCCTTCGGCAATTTCCGTCAATTTTCGCCAATTTTCGCCGATTTCCGCCCAAACTTCGGCTTTTTCCGCCAATTTCCGCCAAATTTCGCCCCCTCCCGCCCCCTCTCGCCCTCCCCCTTTCTCCCCCCTCCCCTCTGCTAACCCGGATGTGACGTCATCCCGCCCCACCGGAAGTGGCGGCCTGCTTCCGGGTCGTGGGTGGGCGGGGTTACGGCGGATGTGGCGTCACGGGGCGTGCTGGAAGTGGGGGGGGGCGGTGTTAGGGGTAGGGTCGCCTCCAAGGGGTTTGTTTACGTCAGGAGGGGTTGTTTATGTAGGGTCTACCGGAAGTGGGCGTGTTTACATCCCGCGGGTTTGTGTAGGGCCTACCGGAAGGCCCCTTGTTTGTGTAGGGCCTACTCAAAAGGGGGTTGTTTACGTAGGGCCTACCCTAAAGGGCGTTGTTTACGTTGTGTTCTTGCCCGTGGGTTTATGTAGGGCCTACCAGAAGGCCCCTTGTTTACATAGGACCTACCAGGAAGGGGATTGTTTACATATGGCCTACTGGAAAGCCCATTGTTTATGTAGGGCCTACTCAAAAGGGGGTTGTTTACGTAGGGCCTACCACAACAGGCCTTGTTTACATGGTGTTCTCGCCCCTGGGTTTATGTAGGGCCTACCAGAAAGCCGACTGTTTACGTAGGACCTGCCAGAAGTGGAGTTGTTTCCATAGGACCCCCCCAAAACCGCCTTCGTTTTGGTAGGACCTACAGAAACGCTCTAGTTTGCATAGCACCCCCACGTGGATTTGTTTACATAGGACCTACAAAAACAAGCTTGTTTACGTAGGACCCCCAACAAAGGGGTTTGTTTATGTAGGCCCTACAAAAAGGGGCTTGTTTACGTGGGACACCCAAGCTGGTTTACGTAGGACCTACAGCAAGGCGTTTGTTTACATCGGACCCCCCCCCAAATCCCTCTTTGTTTGGGTAGGACCTACAGCAACGCTCTCCTTTATGTAGCACCCCCCCACATCGGTTTGTTTACGTAGGACCTACCGAAACAGCTCTGTTTACATAGGACCCCCCCCCCCCCCCCCAACGGGTCTTGTTTACGTAGGACCTACAAAAACTTGTTTACATCCCCCCCCCCCAAACCTTCTCCGTTTACGTAGGCCCTACAGAAACGCCTTTGTTTACGCGGCCCCGCCCCCACCCCCCGTGGCCCCGCCCCCACACGGCCGGCACGGCTGCCAGGACCTCTTTATTTACGTCGGGCCCTACAAAAACGCCCCCGCTGCCGGGGCCGGGCCCCGCGCTATGGGGCAGCCCCACGGCGAGGGGGGAAGGCACTGGGCGGAGTGTGGGGGGCGGCCCCATAGGGTGTGGGGCAGCCCCATAGCGAGGAGGTGTGGGGCAGCCCTATGGGGCTGGCTTGTGGGGCAGCCCCATAGGATGTGTGGGGCAGCCCCATAGCAAGATGTGGGGCAGCCCCATGGGGTCGCTGTGTGGGGCAGCCCCCCAGGGCTCAGGTGTGGGGCTGGGCGGCGAGCGGCTGCTGCTCCTCGCCGGGGGGCTCGGGGTCGCCGTCGGCTTTGGGGTCGCCGTGGGGCTGGGGGTCGCCGTGGGGCTGGGGGTCGCCGCCGTGGGGCTGGGGGTCGCCGCCGTGGGGCTGGGGGTCGCCGCCGTGGGGGTAGACGACGAGGCAGAGCTGCTGGCCCAGGCGCGTCAGCGAGGCTGCGGGGAGAGCGGCCGGGAGCCAAAAAGCCCCGAAACGGCCCCAAAACGGGCCCCCAAGAGCCCAAAACGGCCCCGAATCGCCCCAAAACGGACCCAGAGATCCCAAATGGAGCCCCGAGACCCCAAACGGACCCGAAATCCTCCCAAATCACCCCAAAATGGCCCCCAAAGACCCCAAAACAGCCCCTAAAGACCCCAAAGTGGCCCCAAAACGGCCCCCAAAGACACTCAGTGGACCCCAAAGGCCCCCAAATGGGCCCAAACTACCCTAAACGGCCCCAAAATGGCCCCCAAGGACCCCGTGATGGCCCCAAAATGGACCCAGAGACCCCAAACGGACCCCAAATCCTCCCAAATCACCCCAAAATGGACCCCAAAGACCCTACATGGACCCCCAAGACCCCCAAATGTCCCCCAAAGCCCCAAAATGACCCCAAAGCTGGCTTCTAAGGACACCAAACCAGCCCTGAAAGACCCCAAACTGGCCCCAAAATGGCCCTCAAAGACCCCAAATGGACCCAGAGATCCCAAAATGGCCCCCAAAGCCCCAAAATGGCCCCAAATCCTCCCAAAGTGACCCCAAAATGGACCTCAAAGAACCCAAAATGGACCCCAAAACCCCAAAATGACCCCAAAATGGCCCCTAAAGACCCCATAATGGCTCTCAAAGACCCCAAAACGGACCCCAAGACCCCAAAACGGACCCCAAGACCCCAAAATGACCCCAAAATGGCCCCGAAAGACCCCAAAATGGCCCCCAAAGACCCCAAAATGGCCCCCAAATGGCCCCCAAAGCCCCCAAATGTCCCCAAAATGGACCCCAAGACCCCAAAATGGCCCCAAAATGACCCCAAAGTGGCCCCTAAAGATCCCAAGATGGCCTCTAAAGACCCCAAATGGACCCCAAGACCCCAAATGGACCCCAAGACCCCAAAATGGACCCCAAGACCCCAAAATGACTGTATAATGGCCCCTAAAGACCCCAAAATGGAACCCAAAGACCCTAAAGTGGCCCCAAAATGGCCCTCAAAGACCCCAAATGGACCCCAAGACCCCAAAATGGCCCCAAAATGGCCCCTAAAGACCCCAAAGTGGCCCCAAAATGGCCATCGAAGACCCCAAATGGACCCAGAGATCCCAAAATGGCCCCCAAAGCCCCAAAATGGCTCCCAAAGACCCCAAAACTGGCCCCCAGAGACCCCAAAATGGACCCCAGAGACCCCAAAATGGACCCCAACGCCCCAAAATGTCCCCAAAATGGCCCCTTGAGACCCCAAAATGGCCCCTAAAGACCCCAAAATGGCACCAAAATGGCCCTCAAAGACCCCAAATGGACCCCAAGACCCCAAAATGGACCCCAAGGCCCCAAAATGGACCCCAACGCCCCAAAATGACCCTAAAATGGCCCCTAAAGACCCCAAAACTGTATCCTAAAGACCCCAAAATGGCCCCTAAAGACCCCAAAGTGGCCCCAAAATGGCCCTCAAAGACCCAAAATGGCCCCAAAATGGCCCCTAAAGACCCCAAAATGGCCCCAAAATGGCCCTCAAAGACCCCAAATGGACCCAGAGATCCCAAAAGGGCCCCCAAAGCCCCAAAATGACCCCAAAATGGCCCCTAAAGACCCCAAAATGGCCCCAAATCCTCCCAAAGTGACCCCAAAATGGACCTCAAAGAACCCAAAATGGACCCCAAAACCCCAAAATGACCCCAAAATGGCCCCTAAAGACCCCATAATGGCTCTCAAAGACCCCAAAACGGACCCCAAGACCCCAAAACGGACCCCAAGACCCCAAAATGACCCCAAAATGGCCCCGAAAGACCCCAAAATGGCCCCCAAAGACCCCAAAATGGCCCCCAAAGACCCCAAAATGGCCCCAAAATGGCCCCCAAAGCCCCCAAATGTCCCCAAAATGGCCCCCAAAGACCCCAAAATGGCCCCAAAATGGCCCTCAAAGACCCCAAATGGACACAGAGATCCCAAAATGGCCCCAAAATGGCCCGTAAAGACCCCAAAATGGCCCCTAAAGACCCCAAAATGGCCCCTAAAGACCCCAAAGTGGCCCCAAAATGGCCCTCAAAGACCCCAAATGGACCCAGAGATCCCAAAAGGGCCCCCAAAGCCCCAAAATGGCCCCAAATCCTCCCAAAGTGACCCCAAAATGGACCTCAAAGAACCCAAAATGGACCCCAAAACCCCAAAATGACCCCAAAATGGCCCGTAAAGACCCCATAATGGCTCTCAAAGACCCCAAAACGGACCCCAAGACCCCAAAACGGACCCCAAGACCCCAAAATGACCCCAAAATGGCCCCCAAAGACCCCAAAATGGCCCCCAAAGACCCCAAAATGGCCCCCAAAGACCCCAAAATGGCCCCCAAATGGCCCCTAAAGACCCCAAAATGGCCCCAAAATGGCCCCCAAAGCCCCCAAATGTCCCCAAAATGGACCCCAAGACCCCAAAATGGCCCCAAAATGACCCCAAAATGGCCCCTACAGACCCCAATTGGATCCTTGAGACCCCAAAATGTCCCCCAAAGCCCCAAAATGACCCTAAAATGGCCCCTAGAGACCCCAAAACTGGCCCCTGAAGACCCCAAAACGGACCCCAAAGACCCCAAAATGGCCCCTAAAGACCCCAAAATGGCCCCAAAATGGCCCCCAAACCCCAAAATATCCCCAAAATGGCCCCTAAAGACCCCAAAATGGAACCCAAAGACCCCAAAATGGCCCCCAAATGGCCCTCAAAGACCCTAAATGTCCCACAAAGACCCCAAAATGGCTCCCAAAGACCCCAAAATGTACCCAAAGTGGCCCCTAAAGATCCCAAGATGGCCTCTAAAGACCCCAAATGGACCCCAAGACCCCAAAATGGCCCCAAAATGGCCCCTAAAGACCCCAAAATGGCCCCCAAAGACCCCAAAGTGGCCCCAAATCCCCCAAGTGACCCCAAATCCCCCAAGCGACCCCAAATCCCCCCAAGTGACCCCAAATCCCCCCAAGCGGCCCCAAAACGCCCCCCCCTTACCGACCGCCCTGCGCAGGGCCGGGGGCTTCGTGCGGGGCCGCAGGGCCAGCAGGTAGATGGGGGCCCCGGCCGCCGTCACCGCCAGCCCCACGCCGCAGGCCAGCGGCTCCCGCAGCAGCGCCAGCGCCCCCAGGGCCGCCCACAGCAGCAGGTAGAGCCCCGGCAGCACCAGCGGCACCTGGGGGGGCGAGAAACGGGGAGCAATTAACGGGGGGGGCGTTAATTAGGGGACGGGATCGGGGGGGGGGCGCTGGAAGGGGGCTGGGGTTAAGGGGGGGAGCCCGGGAGGGGAGCGGGGTTAAGGGGAGGGGGCGGAAAGGGGGCTGGGGTGAAGGGAGGGGGGTAAAAGGGGGGAATAATTAACGGGGGGCGCTAATTAGGGGGAATAATTAAAGGGGGGAGCTAATTAGGGGGAATAGTTAATGGGGGAAGACGAAAAGGGGGAAATGATTAAGGGGGGAAGCCAAAAAGGGGGTTAAAATGAAAGGCGGGGGAACTAAAGGGGGGAATAATTAAGGGGGGGCGCTAATTAGGGGGAATAATTAACGGGGGGGCACTAATTAGGGGAATAGTTAATGGGGGAAGAGGAAAAGGGGGAAATGATTAAGGGGGGAAGCCGAAAAGGGGGGTAAAATGAAAGGGGGGGGGCACTAAAGGGGGGAATAATTAAGGGGGGGCGCTAATTAGGGGGAATAATTAACGGGGGGGCACTAATTAGGGGGAATAGTTAATGGGGGAAGAGGAAAAGGGGGAAATGATTAAGGGGGGAAGCCAAAAAGGGGGTTAAAATGAAAGGGGGGGGAACTAAAGGGGGGAATAATTAAGGGGGGGCGCTAATTAGGGGGAATAATTAACGGGGGGGCACTAATTAGGGGGAATAATTAAGGGGGGAGCTCCAAAAGGGGGGGGAAAAGGGACCCAAAAACGCCCAAAAGTGACCCAAGGGAGCCAAAGAGACCCCAAAAGGCCCAAAAGAGAGCTGAAAGTGAGCCAAAGGGACCCAAAAAGCCCCGAAAGTGACCCAAAAGGACCCCAAAAGCCTGAAAGGGACCCAAAAAGCCCCCAAAGTGACCCAAAAGTCACCCAAGTCACCCAAAGGGACCCAAAAGGGACACAAAGAGACCCAAAAGTGAGGAAAAGGGACCAAAAAGACTCAAAAAGGACCCAAAAAGGCCCAAAAGTGACCCTAAGAAACCCCAAAAGACCCAAAAAATCACAGAAGTGACCCAAAAGCCAGCCCAAAAGACCCAAAACGGAAACAAATTGACCCAAAAGGGACCCAGAGAGACACAAAAAGACCCAAAACCGAGGTAAAGGGACCCAAAAGGGAAGAAAAGGAACCCAAAAAGGCCCAAAAGGGACCAAAATGCCCAAAAGGGACCCAAAGGGACCCAAAAGTGACCCAGAAGTGAGGCAAAGAGACCCAAAAAGGCCTAAAAAGGACCCCAAAAGACCCAAAAGGGACCCAAAAGTGACACAAAGAGACCCAAAAGTGAGGGAAAGAGACCCAAAAAGACCCAGAACTGAAACAAATTGACCGAAAAGTGACCCAGGGAGACTCAAAAACACCCAAAAGTGACCCAAAAGAACCCGAAAGTGACCCCAAAAGGCCCAAAAGGGACCCAAAAAGGCCCTAAAAGACCCAAAAGGGGGGGAAAGGGACCCAAAAAGGCCCGAAAGTGACCCGAAAGGACCGAAAAAGGACCCAAAAAGCCCCAAAAGTGTCACAAAAGGACCCAAAAGTGAGGCAAAGGGACCCAAAAGTGACCCAAAGAGACCCAAAGGGACCCAAAAATGAACCAGAGAGACCCAAAAGTGAGGGAAAGCGACCCAAAAAGACCCCAAACTGAAACAAATTGACCCAAAAGTGACCCGGAGAGACTCCAAAACACCCAAAAGGGACCCAAAGGGACCCAAAGGGACCTAAAAGGACCCCAAAAAGACCCAAAAAGACTCAAAAGGGACCCAAAAAGGCCTGAAAGTGACCTGAAAGGACCCAAATGGGACCCAAAAAGCCTGAAAGGGACCCAAAAAGACCCAAAAAGACCCAAAAGGGACCCAAAAAGACCCAAAAGGGACCCAAAAGGGACCCCAAAACCCCCAAAAGTGTCCCAAAAAGACCCAAAAATCAGGTAAAAGGGACCCAAAAAGCCCCAAAAGGGACCCAAAAAGCCCCAAAAGCGAGCCTAAGGGCCCACGTTGACCCCGCCCACTTTGACCCCACCCCCTTAAGCCCCGCCCCTTCCGGTCCCTGCCCCCTTAAGCCCCACCCCTTCCGGACCCCACCCCCTTAAGCCCCACCCCTTCCGGACCCCACCCCCTTAAGCCCCGCCCCTTCCGAACCCCACCCCCTTAAGCCCCGCCCCTTCCGAACCCCGCCCCCTTAAGCCCCGCCCCTTCCGAACCCCGCCCCCTTAAGCCCCGCCCCTTCCGGTCCCCGCCCCCTTAAGCCCCGCCCCTTCCGGTCCCCGCCCCCTTAAGCCCCGCCCCTTCCGGTCCCCGCCCCCTTAAGCCCCGCCCCTTCCGATCCCCGCCCCCTTAAGCCCCGCCCCTTCCGGTCCAACCCCCCTTAAGCCCCGCCCCTTCCGGTCCCCGCCCCCTTAAGCCCCGCCCCCTCACCCGGATGGGGCGCGGCCTGCGGGGCTCCCTCCAGCGCAGCACCAGCAGCCCGGCCACGGCCACCCCGTACCAGAGGTGGTTGGCGAAGCCCACGTAGCTGATCAGCGTGTACGTGTCGCCCGTCACCAGCATCAGCAGCGTCGACACGCACTGGGGTGGGCGTGGCCAGCCCTTAAGGCCACGCCCACGAGGCCACGCCCACCACAAGCCCCGCCCACCGCCCCATAACCCCGCCCATTTCGCCATAAACCCCCCCCACCCCCCCCAAGATGGCCTCCACGGCCTCTAAACCCAATTAACACCCACTTTGGGGGCGTGGCCAGCCCTTAAGGCCACGCCCACAAGGCCCCGCCCACCCCAAGCCCCGCCCACCGCCCCATAGCCCCGCCCACACACCCGTTAGCCCCGCCCACCCCCCAACAAGATGGCCGCCACGGCCTCTAAACCCACTTCCTGCCCGCTTTGGGGGCGTGGCCAACCCTTAAGGCCCCGCCCACAAGGCCACGCCCACCCCAAGCCCCGCCCACAAACCCGTTAGCCCCGCCCACCACCCCCACAAGATGGCCGCCACGGTCTCTACACCCACGTGGGGGGCGGGGCTTATCCGAAAAGGGGGCGTGGCCACCCTTCAAGCCCCCGCCCCCTTTGACCCCGCCCACTGAAGCCACGCCCCTTTAGGCCCCTCCCACCCAGGCCCCACCCCTTTAAGCCCCTCCCCTTTCAAGCCCCGCCCCCCACAGTTACCAACCAAGCAGGCGCGCCCCCCTCCAAGCCCCGCCCCCTTTGGCCCCGCCCCCTTAAGCCCCGCCCCCTCAGGCCCCGCCCCCTTAAGCCCCGCCCCCTTTGGCCCCGCCCCCTTTGGCCCCGCCCCCTTTGGCCCCGCCCACTGACGGTGACGAGCAGGGCGGGGATGGGCGTGCGCCGCTCCAGGTGGATCATGGCCAGCAGGGCCGGCAGCTGCCCCTCGCGCGCCCCCGCATAGAACAGCCTGGAAGGGGGGCGGGGCTTAGAGGGGGGAGGGGCTTAGAGGGGCGGGGCTTATGGGGGCGGGGCTTATGGGGGCGGGGCTTTTTTTTAAAGGGGCCCCGCCCGATTTCCGCCGACCTCCCCCACCCCAATAGGGCGCGACCCCCCCAAAAGTGGGCGTGGCCAAACAGAAAGGGGCGTGGCCAAGCAGGAGGGGGCGTGGCCAATCAGAAGGGGGCGTGGCCTCTTTTTAAAGGGGCCCTGCCCAATTTCCGCCGACCTCCCCCACCTTATGGGGTGAGACCCCCCAAAGTGGGCGGAGCTCTGTCTAAAAGTGGGCGTGGTCAAATAGAAGGGGGCGTGGTCACGCATGAGGGGGCGTGGCCTTTTTTTAAAGGGGCCCGGTCCAATTTCCACCAACCTCCCCCGCCCCACCGCGTGCATCCCCCCAAAGCGGGCAGGGCCCGGTCTTAAAAGGGGGCGTGGCCAAACAGGAGGGGGCGTGGCTAATCAGAAGGGGGCGTGGCAACTCAGAAGGGGGCGTGGCCTTATTTTAAAGGGGCCCGGTCCAATTTCCACCGACCTCCCCCACCCCAATAGGGCGCGACCCCCCCAAAAGTGGGCGGAGCTCTGACTTAAAGTGGGCGTGGCCAACCAGAAGGGGGCGTGGCTTGTCGGAAGGGGGCGTGGCTTATCGGAAGGGGGCGTGGCCTCTGACCTGGAGCAGGTGAAGAGGGAGCCGTTGACGCCGCCGAAGGTGGAGAGCGCCACGGCCGCCGGCATCAGCCAGGCGAGCGGCCCCAGCGCCTTCTCCCCGAAGGTCTATGCAAATGAAGGGGGCGGGGTTAAACTGGGCGGGGTCGAGGGGGGCGTGGCTTGTGCGGAGGGGGGCGCGGCCTCTCACCACGGCGACGGCGTCCGATTGGAGGAGCTCGCGGGGGGTCATGGCGGTGACGTAGGCGACGTTGGCCAAGACGTAGACGGCGGTGACGAGCGGGATGGAGATGAAGATGGCGCGGGGCAGGTTCCTTAGAAGGAAAAAAGGGGGCGTGGCCATGCAAATCCATGCAAATGAGGGGAGCGTGAGGGGGGCGGGGCTTACCGCTCGGGCTCCACCAGCTCCTCGGTGACGTAGTTGAGGAAGTTCCAGCCCCCGTAGGCGAAGGAGCCCTGCAGGAAGGCCAGGGCCACCCGGCCGGCCTCGGGGGGCTGCAGCCACGAGAAGGCCAGGGGGGGCTGCAGCCAGGCCCCGTGGCCTGGGGGGGGGAGGCGACGTTAATTAGGGAGCCCCCGGTCTTAATTAGGGCCCTCCCGGTCTTAATTAGGGCCCCTCGATTTGAGTTACGCCCCCTTGATTTGCATTGGGGCCCCTTGATTCGAATTGGGCGATCCCGGCGCTGATTTGGGGGCTTACCCCTATTAATTAAGCCCTCCCGGTCTTAATCAGGGCCCCCCAGTCTTAATTAGGGCCCCCCAGTCTTAATTAGGGCCCCCCAGTCTTAATTAGGACCCCTCGGTTTTAATTAAGGCCCCTCAATTTGACTTAGGGCCCCTTGATTTGAATTGGGCGATCCCGGCGCTGATTTGGGGGGTTACCCCTACTAATTAAGCCCTCCCGGTCTTAATTAGGGCCCCCCGGTTTTAATTAGGGCCACCCGGTGTTAATTAAGGCCCCCCGGTGTTAATTAGGGTCCCTTGATTTGAATTGGGGCCACCCGGTTTGAATTAGGGCGATCGCGGCGCTGATTTGTGGGGTCCCGGTGTCAATCTGTGGGGTCGGGGTGTGGATTTATGGGGCTCCCGTCGCTAATTAAGGGTCTCAAGGCACTAATTAGAGTTCCCTGATGTTAATTAGTGCTCCCCAGTGCTAATTAGGATCTCCTGGCACTAACTGAAGGGCTCCCAGGGTTGTTTTATGGGTTCCCGGTGTCAATCTCTGGGGTCGGGGTGTTAATCTGGGGGGCTCCGCTCACTAATTAAGGTCCCCGGTCACTAATTAAGGGTCTCAAGGCACTAATTAGAGTCCCCTGATGTTAATTAGTGCTCCCCAGCGCTAATTAGGTCTCCTGGCACTAATTTGAAGGGCTCCCAGGGTCGATTTGTGGGATCCCGGTGTCAATCGGGGTGCGGATTTCTGGGGCTCCCGGCGCTAATTAAAGCCCTCCCGGCGCTAATTAGGGCTGCTCGCTAATTACACGGACCGGTGGCGAGGCGCCAGGCGCCGGCGGCCACGATGATGGCGAGGGCCAGCAGCTTCCCGGCCGTGCAGGCGTCCTGCAGGCGCGTGGCCGCGCGCACGCTGGCGGAGTTCAGCCAGGTCAGCAGCACTGCGGGGGGGCGGGCGTGCAACGGGTGTGCAAGGGTGAGTGTGCAAGGGGGGGTGGGGGGAGGGGGGAGGGGTCGTGGGGGGGCGGGGGGTGGGGGGTGGGCAAGGGAGGGGGTGGGGAGTGGGGGTGGGGGGGTGGGGAGAAGGTGGGTGTGCAATGGGTGTGCAAGGGGGAGTGTGCAAGGGGGTGAGTGTGCAAGGAGGCGGGCAACGGGCTGGGAAACAGGGTCGGGTGGGTGGGAAACGGGGCAGGGAACGGGATGAGTGTGCAAGGGGTGGGTGTGCAAGGGGGATGGGCAACAGGCTGGGAGTAGGGTCGGGTGGGTGGGAGATGGGGCGGGGAACAGGATGGGCGTGTGAGGGGGACAAGTGTGCAAGGGGGCGAGTGTGCAAGGGGCGTGCGTGCAAGGGGACAAGTGTGCAAGGGGGCGAGTGTGCAAGGGGGCGGGCAACAGGCTGGGAAACAGGGTTGGGCGGGTGGGAGACGGGGGCGGGGAACGGGCCGACTGTGCAAGGGGGCGAGTGTGCAAGGAGGTAGGCGTGCAAGGGGGATGAGTGTGCAAGGGGATGAGTGTGCAAGGGGACGGGCAACGGGCTGGGAAACAGGGTCGGGTGGGTGGGAGATGGGGTGGGGGAACGGGGCGGGCGTGTGAGGGGGTGAGTGTGCAAGGGGCGGGTGTGCAAGGGGATGAGTGTGCAAGGGGGTGGGTGTGCAAGGGGGACGGGTGTGCAACGGGGTGGGCAACGGGCTGGGAATAGGGTCGGGTGGATGGGAGAGGGGGTGGGGAACGGGGTGGGTGTGCGAGGGGGACGAGTGTGCAAGGGGGCGAGTGTGCAAGGGGACGAGTGTGCAAGGGGTGGGCGTGCAAGGGGGATGAGTGTGCAAGGGGGCAGGCAACGGGCTGGGAAACAGGGTCAGGTGGGTGGGAGATGGGGCGGGGAACGGGGTGGGCGTGTGAGGGGGACGAGTGTGCAAGGGGCGGGTGTGCAAGGGGATGAGTGTGCAAGGGGACGAGTGTGCGAGGGGTGGGCGTGCAAGGGGGGTGAGTGTGCAAGGGGGACGGGAAACGGGCTGGGAGTAGGGTTGGGTGGGTGGGGAATGGGGGTGGCGAATGGGGCGAGTGTGCAAGGGGGACGGGTGTGTGAGGGGATGAGTGTGCAAGGGGCGGGTGTGCAAGGGGCGGGTGTGCAAGGGGGTGGGCAACGGGCTGGGAAGTAGGGTCGGGTGGATGGGAAACGGGGCGGGGAACGGGACGAGTGTGCAAGGGGGGTGAGTGTGCACAGGGTGAGTGTGCAAGGAGGTGAGTGTGCAAGGGGGATGAGTGTGCAAGGGGGATGGGCAACGGGCTGGGAAACAGGGTCAGGCGGGTGGGAAACGGGGCGAGTGTGCAAGGGGGACAGGTCTGCAAGAGGACAAGTGTGCAAGGGGACGAGTGTGCAAGGGGCGGGTGTGCAAGGGGGACGAGTAATGGGCTGGGAAACAGGGTCAGGTGGGTGGGAAACGGGGTGTGTGTGTGAGGGGGACGAGTGTGCAAGAGCGACAAGTGTGCAAGGGGGCGAGTGTGCAAGGGGGTGGGCAACGGGCTGGGAAACAGGGTCGGGTGGGTGGGAGATGGGGTAGGAAACGGGACGAGTGTGCAAGGGGGCAGGTGTGCGAGGGGGACGAGTGTGCAAGGGGACGGGCGTGCAAGGGGATGAGTGTGCAAGGGGTGGGCGTGCAAGGGGGCGGGCAATGGGCTAGGAAGTAGGGTCGGGTGGGTGGGAAACGGGGTGGGAAACGGGACGAGTGTGCAAGGGGGATGGGTGTGCAAGGGGACGAGCGTGCAAGGGGGCGGGTGTGCAAGGGGGATGAGTGTGCAAGGGGAACGGGCAACGGGCTGGGAGTAGGGTTGGGTGGGTGGGAGAGGGGTTGGGGAAGGGGGTGAGTGTGCAAGGGGACGAGTGTGCAAGGGGGTGGGCAACGGGCTGGGAAACAGGGTTGGGTGGGTGGGAAACGGGGCGGGGAACGGGGCGAGTGTACGAGGGGGACGGGTGTGCGAGGGGACGAGTGTGCAAGGGGGACGAGTGTGCAAGGGGGACGAGTGTGCAAGGGGGACGAGTAATGGGCTGGGAAACAGGGTCGGGCGGGTGGGAAACGGGGCGGGTGTGTGAGGGGGACGAGTGTGCAAGAGGGACAAGTGTGCAAGGGGTGAGTGTGCAAGGGGTGAGTGTGCAAGGGGATGAGTGTGCAAGGGGATGAGTGTGCAAGGGGAACAGGCAACGGGCTGGGAGTAGGGGTGGGTGGGTGGGAAACGGGGTGGGGAACGGGGCGGGCGTGTGAGGGGGACGAGTGTGCAAGAGGGACAAGTGTGCAAGGGGGCAAGTGTGCAAGGGGTGGGCGTGCAAGGGATGCGTGTGCAAGGGGGACGAGTGTGCAAGGGGGCGGGCAACGGGCTGGGAGTAGGGTCGGGCGGGTGGGAGACGGGGCGGGGAACGGGACGAGTGTGCACGGGGATGAGTGTGCAAGGGGTGAGCGTGCAAGGGGGGGGCGGGGCGGGGCCCCCACTCACGCAGGCAGGCGGCCGCCAGCAGGCGCAGGGCGGGCTCGGGGGGCGGCCCGGGGCAGAGCGGGCGCAGGACGTAGGCGGCGAAGGTGAGGGCGATGACGGCCTGGTTGGTCGGGTACACCACCAGCACCGCCATCCACAGCCGCAGGAACCTATCGGCAGCGAGGGGCGGGGCCTCGAGACCACGCCCCTTTAAGCCCCGCCCCCTGTGGTTTATCGCCCCGCCCCCCGTGGGTTATGGCCCCGCCCCCCGTGGGTTATCGCCCCGCCCCCCGTGGGTTATCGCCCTGCCCCCCGTGGGTTATGGCCCCGCCCCCCGTGGGTTATGGCCCCGCCCCCCGTGGGTTATCGCCCCGCCCCCCGTGGGTTATCGCCCTGCCCCCCGTGGGTTATCGCCCCGCCCCCCGTGGGTTATCGCCCTGCCCCCCGTGGGTTATCGCCCTGCCCCCCGTGGGTTATGGCCCCGCCCCCCGTGGGTTATCGCCCCGCCCCCCGTGGGTTATCGCCCTGCCCCCCGTGGGTTATCGCCCCGCCCCCCGTGGGTTATCGCCCCGCCCCCCGTGGGTTATGGCCCCGCCCCCCGTGGGTTATCGCCCCGCCCCCCGTGGGTTATCGCCCCGCCCCCCGTGGGTTATCGCCCCGCCCCCCGCGTGCTCACCCCGCCAGGCCGCCGAAGATGTCCTTGACGTAGGCGTAGTCGCCGCCGGCCTTGGGGATGGCGGCGCCCAGCTCGGCGTAGCACAGCGCGCCCAGCGCCGTCACCGCCCCCGTGGCCGCCCACACCGCCAGCGCCAGCCCCACGCTGCCCGCGTTGCCCAGCACCCCCCGCGGCGACACGAAGATGCCCGAGCCGATGATGTTCCCTGCGGGGCAAGGAGAGAAATTTGAAAGTTAAATTTTCGAAATTTTGAAATTTTCGGATGCTTGAATTGGAGGGGGAGAAGCGTGGGGGTAGGCATAGGGGAGATATTTGGGGAGGGGGAAGTAGGGGGGACACGAAGATGCCCAAGACGATGAAGTTCCCTGAGGGGGCACGAAAATGTATTGAAATTTTAAAGTTAAGTTTTCGAATTTTGAAATTTTCAGATTTCGAAATTTCGGGTAGTTGAATTACAGGGGGGAGAAGCATGGGGGTAGGTATAGGGGAGATATCTGGGGGGGGAGATTAGGGGGGACACGAAGATCCCCGAGCCGATGATGTTCCCTGCGGGGGGGAAAGAGAGAAATTTTAAAGTTAAATTTTCGAAATTTTAAAATTTTCAGATTTCGAAATTTTGGGTAGTTGAATTACGGGGGGGAGAAGCGTGGGGGTAAGTAAAGGGGGGACAAATCTGGGGAGGGAAAGTAGGGGGGACACGAAGATGCCCAAGACGATGAAGTTCCCTGGGGGGGCACGAAAATGTATTGAAATTTTACATTTAAATATCTGGATTTTGAAATTTTGGATATTTGAATTATGGGGGGGAGAAATTTGGGGACGAAAGATGTGGGGGAGAAGTTTGGGGAGAGAAATGGGGGGGACACGAAGATGTCTGAGTCGATGACGTTCCCTGGGGGGGCACGAAAATATGTTTAAATTTTAAATTTAAATTTTCGGATTTTGAAATTTTGGATATTTGAATTATGGGGGGGAGAAGCGTGGGGGTAAGTAAATGGGGGACAAATCTGGGGGGGGGGGGGAAGTAGGAGGGACACGAAGGTGCCCGAGGCGATGATGTTCCCTGGGGGGGGCACAAAAATATATTGAAAAATTGAATTTATTCAAATCTTTAAATTTTAAAATACCTCAGTTTTAAAACACGTAAATGTATAGAGAGAAAACATGGGGTAAAAATACAGGGGAGAGATTTGGGGGTAAAAAGAGGGGGGGTAAAAATGTGGAGGAGAAATCTGAGGGTGAAAATATGGAAATGAAAAATTAATGTTAAATGTTAAAATAATTAAATAGCTCAATTTAAATATCTGAATATCTGAATATTTAAATTTATACAGGTTTAAATGTATTGGAAGGAGATGTAGGGCGTGAAAATCTGGGGGAGAAATTTGGGGAGGGAAAATCGGGGGGACGCGAAGATCCCCCAGCCGATGATGTTACCTGGGGGGGGGGCACAAATATTCGATTTTAAATATTTAAATTAATTATTTGAATATTTAAATATTTAAATATGCAGAGAGAAAACGCGGGGGTGAAAATATGGGGGAGGAATTTGGGGGGGGAAAACAGGGGAGGTAAAAACGTGGAGGAGAAATTTGGGGGGGGGGAAACGCGGGGGTAGAAAATACGGAAATTAAAATTTAAATATTTAAATTTATTTTAAAATGTCTTTGGGAGAAGTTGGGGCTGAAAATGGGGGGGTAAATCCCTGGGGGAAATGCACGGGGGGGAGGAAATTTGGGGGGGAGAAATTTGGGGGGGGGGAATCGGGGGGGGAAATTTCGGGGTGTGAGAAATCGGGGGGTGAAAACCCGGAAATTTAAATTTAAATACAATTAAAAATGCGAATTTTAAAAAGGGGGGGGGGGAACGTTTGGGGGAGAAATTTTGGGGTAAAAATGGGGGGGGGGGATAAAAGGGGGGTAAAAATTTTGGGGGGGAACGGGGGGGAGCAAATAAACGGGGGGGGGGAAACACGCAGGTGTAAACCGAGGGGGTAATTGGGGGGGTAATTAGGGGGGGGCAATTAACAGGGAGGGGGCAATTACAGGGGGCAAGGGGCAGGGGTGTGGGGTACGAAGGTCCCGGGGTTGTTACGGGGCGCCCCCAACCCCCCCCTAAAAACACCCCCCCCCAAAAAAACACCCCCAAATCCCCCCCCGAACCCCCCCCGAACCCCCCCAAATCCCCTAAAAAACCTAAATCTCCCCCCAAAAAAACCTAAATCCCCCCCCAAAAAACCTAAATCCCCCCCAAAATCCCTAAATCCCACCCCAAAAGAAACTAATTCCCCCCAACCCCCCCCAAAAAACCCTAAACCCCCCCCAAAAACCCTAAATCCCCCCCCGACCCCCCTAAAGCCCCCCCGTAACCCCTCTACACCCCCCCATAACCCTCCAAGCCGTCCCCAAATCCCCTAAAAAATTAATTAAACCCCCCCAAAAATCCTAATTCACCCCCAAACCCCCCCAAAAAAAACCTAAATCCCCCCCCAAAAATCCTAAATCCCCTAAAAACCCCCCATAACCCCTCTGAACCCCCCCGAACCCTCCAAAAACCCCTAAACCCCCCCCCAATTTTTCCCGATTCCCCCCTCCCAACCCCCCAAAAAACCCTAAATCCCCCCCAAAAACCCTAAAACCCCCCCAAAAACCCTAAAACCCCCCCAAAAAAAACCCTAAATCCCCCCCCTCAAAAAAAAAACAACCAAAAAAATCCTA